>NC_056732.1:1251235186-1251280186 GCF_019279795.1 Protopterus annectens | reverse complement strand
AGTATCACTATATACATGCAATGTACACTAGAACTTAAATTATCTCTACATAAAACAGCCACAGTTGAAAGGTTTAAAAATATTTAATAATAAATAATAAGAACATAAGACAATACTTCTTACTACACAGTGCTAGTCAAGAGTTCAGAGATCACAGATAATTGCTTAAAATAATACAGTAGAAAAGTTCTGAAATCAATACAGAAAACAGCTAGACTAGACTTTGTCTTTTCTGTCTATATCTAAAAGCAAGCACAGTTCTAAAATAAACTTACATATAGAGCAAGGCAGTGCTGGTGACGTTGTCAGTTCTGAAAACAAATGCAAAATGCCCTGATTCTCTCTCTCTCTCTCTCTCTCGCTCTCTGTCCTTAAATTGATAACACAGTACCACTGACTCATTTCAGATTACATCATTATTCACTGTTTACCAGGCTAAAAGAAACTCGGAGTGTAACAACCCTTTTGATCTTGCAGCTGGTCAGGAAGCCAGAGCAATTAAAGACATTATACATGTAAATTCTAGCCATTAACTCTGGTCTCAAAACAATAGGAAGAATTCCTTCATTCAGACATCACGGCTCTGAGTTTTGAGATCAAACAATTATACAATTCTTGACTTATCAGCTTTCCTCCAGCAGAGGGCAATGTGGTTACATTTTTGATGTCCAATATTTATCATAATTTTCTTTCATTTGAGAGAACAAGCATGTGGCTTACATTAATATTTACAAATGACAGAAATATCTACAAAATCCTATCTAGCTAGGCTGGCAGCCTTCACATATCTTCACAGTTACCACTGCCCTGAGTCATTCCTGTATGTATAATAAACCAGCACTTCCCCACAACATTTTAGTCACCTTGATTGAGATGGACATCTTGACACAGTGTAAGAATCATCTCATGCTGTCTGATGATCATCTGTTACTCAAACAGCATAACATAGTGTAAGACATGTACATATATAATATCTCTTTAGGCAAAAACCTCACACACAGTGAACTCAGATACCAAAATCATCAGCAGTACAATACATATCACACCTCTCCAAGACCATCATAATACACATAATTTATCATATGCTGAGGTTCTAAAGGTTAACTTGCCTAAACGCAAAGACCTTCAAAACACAATACAGGCACAAAGCACACAGCATATCAAGCCTACTTCCTCACATAGCATAAGGAGTCCAATAGTCACAGATGCTGAACCTGTAAGTCAGGCATTGACCCAACCAAACATTCTTGTTATAGGTGACTCTATTTTAAGACATACAGATGTACCCTTTACTAGGCTGAGGAAGGAAAGAGTGATGGATATTTGCTTGTCTGGTGTAAGGATCTTCACAACATGCATGCTCTCAAGTACTTGAACAACAAGTGCCAGTATTACTCTGTCATAGTTCATGCTGGTGAATAACAAACACGCACAAGAATAAAAATGTCAGGTATATCCAAACACAGTCCAGCCAAGTTTGAAATAAACTGGTACAGTAAAATTGTCCTAAACGCAAGTTTATTGCTTTTTTTAAAAACAAAACACGTTTTCGTTGCTGTAATACAGTAGCTTCCTCAGAGAAACAGAACACATACAAGCGCCAAGCATTTAAACTTGTGGGTGGACTGCATTTGGATATACCTGACATTTTTATTATAGTTCATGCTGGTGTCAATGAACTGAAGTGTCATTTCTTGAATTATATGATGAGAGACATGATGGATCTCTCAGACTATGCGTCCAAGGCAGGTATAATCCTCACATTGAGCAGCATTCTACCTTCTCCAAGTATTATGCTGCGATATAAGCAAAAAATAATTGACTTCAATAATTGGCTTAGTTTTTGGTGTCATTCAAAGAGGGTCAAATATTTGTTAGCATGGGAGGATATGATCAACATACCATGCTATTTTGCCAGGGATGGCCTGCATCTATTCCCCCCACCCTAGTTTTGTTTATTGGCAAATACATTGCCCATCCCCACAGTGCGTTTTTTAGGTAATGCAAACCTGATAAACCTACCAACATAACAAAATAAGCAAAGGAAAATATGAAGGTGTTACTGATCAATGTTAAGAGCCTGACCAGGAAACTCCACCCCCTACCAGCCATTCTCACACTTGTAGACATTGACGTCTATGTAGTGACTAAGACATGCTTTAAAATAATGGTGGACTTTGACACCTTCCACATGTTTAGACCAGCTATTGTGCAGTAGTGGTAAAAATGAGAAGTGTATTAATCTACATCCAGAAGAAACTCACATCAAGGCTGGTAAAGCAACATGATGCACCAGGGCAATAGAAGTCCCTCTATGACAAAAGGAAGTCACAACACCTATTTTCAGGAAATAGAATCACTCAGTATTAAACCAATACCATTTTCCTTGGAGATCTAAACTATCTAAGTATAGAATAGGAGACCTACACCACCACTAGTGCACAAGCACAGAGATTCCTGGACTTTGTCAATACAAATCCCCTGAGGGGAATAGCATCTTGGATCTTGTCCATTCACACTTGTTAGGTCTGACCATAAAAGAGCCTTTCAAGGTATATTTAGACATTTCTTTAACACATACAATCTACTCCTAAATGACTCATTGCCAAACTTCAAATCCCCACCAAACCTAGTTAACTCCACTGGATATACAGAAGTGCACACCACCACACTATACCAGCATGTAAACATCTGCACAGATGCAGCTGTTTACTGTAGGAACAAGGGCAGGGCAAACCCCAGAAACAAACCTACATGGTGGAACCAAAATATCAATGGGCTTTATAATAAAAGGAAAAGAATTTTGATGAAAAGTGAGAAGAGCAGTTCTCAGAATAGTATAGCTCTTGTCACTGAAATAAATAAACAACTCAGAAGCTTAATAAAATCTACCAGAGCCAAATTTGAGGCTAAAATAGCTACCCAAGCCAAAGACAATTGCAAGGCATTTTAGTTATGTTCATAATCTCAAAAGCACAATGCTGCAGTGCACAGAGCTGATTGAGAATGATGTTAACTACACCGTGGCTGAAGTCATAGTGAACCTACTGGCTGATAAATTTGTCTCTCTCCCATCCATCTGTCCCTCAAAATATACCTGAAACTGGCTCACCTCCAGCTATTACACAAGACTAAGTCATAAAAGTGCTATCAAAAGCTGAAAATACTGCATTGATGGGTCCTAACCATATCCCCTGGCTGCATCTTTAAATAGCATGAAGCATGATTAGCCACACCCCTAACATGACAGTTCAATCTTAGTCTCCATACAGGTTTTATACCAAATGAATGGAGAACAGGTACAGTCATTCTCCTGCAGGACCTTCCACAGGTCCAAGCAATTACAGACCCCTAAGTCTGACCAGCCCCACGTGCAAAGCCATGGAAAAACATATCATGGAATTATTCAATCTGGACACAGGGAACCTCCAAACATTGGACTTGTCTCAGTTTAGTTTCATTAAGGGCAGATCATGCTTACTTAACCTGGTGGATTTTTTGAAAAGGTCACCAAAGCAATGGATGAAGGCTAAACATTATACACAGCATACATCAACCTGGACAAAGCTTTTGACATAATTACCCACTCAGGCATAGAAGAAAAGTTAAATAAAGTGGGAAATGGCTCACAAATAGGGCACAGATAATTAAAATAGGGGAAGTTACTGTCACAAAGAGACCAGTCACCAGCAGAGTCCCCCAGGGTTCTGTGCTGGGACCTCTCATATTTGGCATCTACTTTTCTGAAGTAAAATCCAATACCAAAGAGCTCTGGTTCACCAATTTGCAGATATCTGTGAGCTAGGAGCAGTCATTGAGTCTCCAAATGATTTAGCCATTCTGCAGGAAGGTTTGTCTCAAAAATAACTGGTTCCAAAATCACGGACAGAAAATAAATGCCAAAACATGCATTGTTGTATCCTTTTGGAAGTTGTACATTGACAGCATGCTCCTAAGAGTTGATCCAGTTTATGATTTGGGAACTTATGTGGGCAGTGACCTAACTTTTGACCAACATGTATCTATTGTTGTAAGAAAACCCTTCAGTATCACACAGCTTATAAACAAAGGGATCATGTCTAGATCTTGTGATGTCATTGTCCTCCTTCACTCAGTCCTCATTGGGCCAGTCACTGAATATAATGCCCCCTTTGGCATGTATCTGCCCAGACACATGCAACAGCTGGAACACCCACACAGATACCTTACTAAAAACATACAAGACCTAAACAATATACCCTACATGGACTAACTCAAAGCCCTGTCATTATACTCAGCATCATACAGACAGCTAAGAGATGATATGTATTGGGCATGCAAGACATCCTCCAAAACATTACTGATGGATTTACTGCACATCAGCAAGTCAAATGGCATCAGAAATATTCTATCTAGGAATCTAAAATGCAAAATTAACAGAACAGTTTGGAGGGACAAATATTTCTCGCAGAGGATATCACTGCTATGGAATAGCCTCTCCATCTACATAAAACAAAGTTAATCCCTGTCTATTTTCAAGTGCAACTTAGAAACAGAAAAGTTACCCAGGACTGCCCACTCTGTTCTTAATGGACATAGGCTCCTAAATGTTTCAACTTATGCGTGGGTCTCCTTAGATTATCTATGATATGATCTCAGTTATTCTCATTAGGAGTAATATATAACCACGGGATTGATAAGACCAATCTATAACCAAATGGTATAGGTTATTTCGAGCAAGGAAAGGGAAACTGGTGAGGCTTAAAATGGCCTGCAATGGCAGCTGGCATAGTAATTACCTGTGAACCTATCAACCTATAATAGAATAGGTATGTGGCAGAGCCAGCTATGGAAATAAAGTGTGTAAGGAAGGCTGGAGGTGTTGTACAAAAGTCCAGGAAATTATCAAAATGAAGAAGTGCAGGAAGAACTAGAAGTTAGAAATGTGGGTTAGACTAACAAAGAGGTGTCATAGAAACTTTACCTGCTTCTGGAAAGTGACTCAGCAGATGGCAGAAGGAAACTGTAACAGGATGCTAGGGCAGCAACAGAAAGATTAAGAAGATAATTGACAAATGTCATTCATGACAGATGCCACCAACAATCTGCTCACCAGTCCAGAAAACTTCAAGTGTAGATATAAGCAGTACTTAAAGAAGCATCTGAATGTAGAAAACTCTACAAAAGCTGCATTGCTGCATGCGCATGCTGCAATGAAAGAAAGGAAGGACCCCAGTTATAGAAGTATGAAGAGTACTTAGGAAAATGAAGTCAGGGAAAGCAATCAGAGGATGTTGCAGATATGATCAACATGTTAGATGCCGTAGGGAAGAAATGACTACTGGGGGTACTCATTGGGGAATGGAGAGGTGTGTGTATTCTAGATGACTGGAATGTTTACATTTTAGAACCAGTGTACAAGAAAAAAGGGAATATTCACAATTGCTTACAGTACAGAGGTATCAAACTCCGGTGACACTGCCTGAAAGTATTGGAGAGGGTGACTGACAAATAAATCAACAGAGTAGTAGAATGTAAGACTGGAGATGAGCAGTTCAGATTCAGATCAGGAAGCATTATAACCAGCCCAATGTTTGCAGTGAGACAGACTGCAGAGAAGAAGCTTGAGATGAAAAAAAAAAAATCCAATGGGACAACAAGGTCCAAATAAACTTCAGGTAGTCTTATGATAGCCTGAATTCCTCAAAGAATTAGTAGAATTAGTACAGTGTATATGCAAGGACCCAGTTAACCAGATAAGAACGATGTTCTATAGATGGGTGTACACTGGGAGTTAGTGTGTACTCGTATCTGAAGTGAGTTATGAGTCCACCCCTCTTAATACTGGTTTGGGCATACATCAGCAAATAGGTTAGAGGGTAAAGATCAACATACCTGCTGTATGCAGAATGCAGATCATGTTGCTTTACAATTAGAGTATTACTGGAAAAAACGGAAAAACTCACTCAGACTCTGCCTGTGACTGCTGAGAGTGAAAGGTTAGTTTGTTTTTCCATAGATTACTTTCTTGTAATTTGTATTTCATTATTACTTTCTTCTGTTTTGTATATTGTGGTGTATTTTCATTACACTGTGTTTTAACTGCATACTTTAACTAGGGAAGAAACAAAACCTGTGTCTCTTGTGAGTCACAGAAATTAGAACTAGTTACTTAAGGTTAATCATCTGTAAACTGATGGAAGAGCTAGGAACTAAATCTTGTATTAAAGAGGTACAATAAAACATTTCATGGCTTTACTGGAAAAGTTCAGTCTGATACTGTCATAGACTGCTGTGTTTTCCTTGTACTGCATTCATGTATTTTGTACTGCTTTACACTTTCCTGAATTTTGTATATTGTGGTATATTTTTATTACACTGTGTATTAATTGCATATTTAAACAAGTAAAACCAAAACTGTGCCTCTTGTTAGAAATTGGAAGGGCTCACTTAATGTTAATCGCATGTTAACTGAGGGAGGAGCTAGAAACTAAATTTTGTATTTAAGGGATAAAATCAGGGCCGGTGTTAGCATTTTGGGGGCCACCAGGAGATGTCAAGCTGCGGGCCTCCTGGGCTGCTCAGGTCTATGTATGACTCTGTCACTGTTACCCTTCCTAAGCAACCTTTTAGTTCATGCTACAAACGTTTATGAGTACTACTCACAGACGGACCTGTAGCTACAATACTCTTACATTACAACAGGCCTGTGTACCACTCTATATTGGCCCAGCTCACAAAGGGACATTTACAGTTGCTGGTATTTAGTTGCAACAATGATGCATTACAACAACTCTATGTATAGGTATGGACTTAGGTGAAATGTCACCCTAGGCCTACTGATTCAGCTCCCCCATACACATCCCCTCCAGTCTTCACCTGCCCCCATCTTGAGCTCCACATACCATGTGCATTATTTGCTTCTTCTTTTTCTCACATTTTACCTTACCCTTTAGCTTTTTCAAGAGGCTATAACTTCCTATGTGCTCTGAAGTGCATTAAGTTTTTTTTTCCTTTTTACACAGCCTTTTCATCCAATGATGGCTTTGAACAGACATCATGATTCAGTAAAGAAATTGTGTTGTTGCTCAGCTTTAGTTTTCCTTGCATCCTTTCAACACACCTTTCCTAACCAAGACAACACAGTAATAACCATTTAGGAAATAACTCAAATTAGCCAGGGCCCAAGAAGCCATGGGGTTATGGATGGTCTGGAATGTATTTCAGAGCATTTTCCCAGCCTTATAATTCAAGGCTGGAGGTGGAGTGAACTAAAAACATATATCTATATGAATAAGAAAATAATTTCAGTCTTATTTTTTTCTTTCAGTAAAGACATAAAATGTATCCAAGGCTTAATGTTCAAAAATAACAAAAATAGTAGCTCATAATAAACTTATAAGCCAGTTGTTATCTGGATATATAGGTCCTATCTGGGAACTGCCAGTCTCCCTAACCCCCTAAAAAAGACTGTCTATACATTCCTCTGGTGTTATACTGGGATGAAAACAAAGATTCAAATTGCCACAGTCATGTATTTCAAGTGACTGCTGACATACATACATAACATGCCTCCTCATCTCCCAATGCCAAAAGGCAGTTACTTGTGTAAGTGCCTGAAGTGTGATTATGAGAAAAGTGAAAAAATAATGATTACAGTAATGTATTCTATGTTGTTGTTCCTAAACAATACACTGCCTCTACATAAGCTACAGTAACCTTCTTTGTACACCTCTGATTTCTTTGCCAAAAGAAAAATAAAAAATGACCATACTGTCCTGAGCTCAAACACAAGCCATAATGACCTCATATGCACAACAAACTATAATGAACTCATATGCACACCCCAAAGGTTTGACTGCAATAAAAATTAAGTAAGTAACCCCCCCTACACACACACACACACACACATATAACCTACAGCATCTTTCTGTACACAGACATCTGTGCAGGGCAGGTTTTAGAATAGGTGCAGCTGAGAGGAGAGGCCACTGTCAGCTTTATTCTAACAGGGTCATATCACAGCCTGTTCAGGTTAAGCAGCATAATCAGAAAATGAATACATTTTTTCTCACTTTTCCCAAACCAGCAACAGCTTTAGTAGGGCCCCCACAAAGTCAAGGATGATTAAAGGAACCCTCTGTATCCATTTATACAGTCTGGGGAGTGTGGGCCCCCAGACTCTTAAAAGATCTAAGAAGTCTGAATGTTCTGTGATATATTTTATGCCTTTCTTTTGAAATATAATTACTTGTTAGCTACATTTTTTACTGACACCCAGAAGAATAATGTATGTGTCCTTGCATTATTGGGTGTGTGCACAGATAAAAATCACTGATACTTTTTATGCACACGCACACAAGCATACACACAAGCATTAGCCATAGCAATACTAGTTTTGTACTTATTTCAGTAAATAGCAATACATTGTGCTACACTGGTTCTGGCACACCAGATCAGTAATTGCTCTTTAACAGCCATCAAACAGCAGCAGGAGTAAGTCACTGTTATTTACCTCAGTGAAGAGTAATGCATACCTGTCTCTGATTTCAAAGATCTTCCCTGATTTTTTATCATAATTTTGCTCTGTCCTTCGTAAATAGTTTGATTTGCTTGTATATAATTTAGGTTTACAGACAATCAATAAATGTAGGCATCAGAGTTTTATACTTATTGTCCAAAAATGCATGTTGATGCAAAATGTGTTATTCTATTAACTTTTTTAATTGAATTAGAGTAATATTTAAAATGTTTTCCTGATGTTGAGCCTTTTTTCTGCTATTACTGGTATTGCGCTGAATTCTTCAGCAAAGAAATTGGGAGTTGTAGTATCTGGTGTTCTGCCAGTATTTATAAAACTCCATGAAAGAAAAAAACATCCTTGCAAATCAGAAACATCAGCTCTTCTTAAAATCCAAGGTTTGCACTGAGATCAGTCTCTCTAGTGCTTATCTTGTTTATATTCATTATCAGTTTTTATCCTAAAAGGACCATATTACAGCCCTGTTCATATTATAATCAGGAAATGAATGCATTTTTTTCTCCTTATTTTCTCCCAGTCAGCAGCAGCTTTTGTGGGGCTCCCACACATTCAGAGATGATTAAGGGGTCCCCCTTGCAGCCACGGGTATTGCAGGTACCTAAAGATGGATATATTGTTAGTTTTAGTGGACAGAATATACACCAGCAGGGTTTAACTGAGCCAGAGGCATTACATCAGTGATAAAATATTTAATGGAATTGTGGAAACTGTTGCTTGATAAAGCACTGTTACTATAACCAGATATATTTGAATTTTAAAGGAGATATAAATAAGAGTTATTAACCACCTGGATTATTAAATATACAGTGTTGCAGTACTAGCTGTTGGTTTAATAGACATGTTAGAAAATATCAAAATAACATAATTTGCTGTGTTTGGGGGCCCTCAGGAACAGGGGGCCCCCAGCGACTGCAGGGTTCGCTGGTGCCTAAAGGCGGCTATGGATAAAATAAAATATTTCAAAGCTTTACTGAAAAAACATAGACTGCTGTGAAGCAAAGGTTAATTTGTTTTTCCTTATATCGATTTTTGTATTTTGTACATTGTTGTATATTTTCATTACACTCAGTTTTAACTGCGTATTCAAACTAGGAAATAACACAAAGTTGTGTCTCTTGTGAGTCACACATAAATTAGATTTGCCACATGATTCCAGCCTGGTGTTGCTGTGTTCTTAAACTCACTGTCTCTGTAGTTGCCCTCTGCTTATGTTAATTTGCAGACATAATTCCTTTTGTCTCTCCTTTCCATGGCTGATGTCAGTAAGCATGAAATTATCATATTGTGAAGTCACTCCCCTTACATTATTTAAATTTATTTACCTTACCATTGTACTCCATAGAGCAAGAATACTGTATCCATTCATCTTGCTCTTTTAAAATTAGTATTCTTCCATTAAACTGCTAAAGCTAGAGTCACCCCTTCTTTCATATCTAACCAACTGCTAAGCACATACTGCATCTTAGGATATTAACTCATTTTCCCATCTTGCCTTTACAATTTGCAACATCTGGTCCAAGACCAGCAATCATTGAAGAGCCCACATTCCACCTTTCTGTAGTCATCTTGGGATTAGTGCTTTTGTTTTGCTGCTGGTGGGAGAAGGAGCATAGAGACACTATTTCATGGAGACTGTGGATGACCGGAAACCCTGGTAACTGCTTCATAGGAGCTAGCCTGGAATTTGTGCTATTGTTTTCCTCCTGGTGAAAGAAGGAGTAGGCAGTCATTGATTCCGGACTGTCTCTGGGCACTGAGTGTCTGCATGGGACCTTTCTGATTGTTCTGGTTGCTATTCAAGGCATCTACCAGGAAAAGGCTACAACAAGCCTACAGACTCCTTCATCATATGAGGCAAGACTGTCAATTACTAAAGAGCTTGTGGCCTGCTTCCTGTCTTAGGATTAGTGCTACTGTTTTACTTCTGGTGAGAGAAGAAGCAAAGGGACATTGAATCCCAGCTGGTGAGACCAGTAGCCAGATAGTAATCAGTTAGGTAATCCCCTAATGCACACACTCACACCTGAGTGTCCAATCCACCTACAGCATGTCTTTGGGATGTGGGAGGAAACCGGAGCACCCGGAGAAAACCCAGGTGACCACAGGGAGGACATGCAGACTCTGCACAGAAGGCACCCCAGCCGAGGATCAAACCAGAGAACCTCTTTCTGTGAGGTGGCAATGCTAACCACTGCACCACCGTGGCTGCCCAACTTTGTAGTATTAATTGATACCATGGAAAAATTTCAAGCTTGCCTAAATCTTGAGAAGACTGCTGCCTGTGTGGAACTGTTCTTTGAAGCCATATAAAAGCATGTTAATAGTTGCATAGAAGTAGCTGCACCCACCAGGAATAAGTATAGAACTTACTCAGAAAACAAACAACCCTGGTGGAATCACAGCATCAGTAGGCTGTAATACTGAAGAAAGACAATCATGACAAAAATTGGAAAGTTTGTACCCAGCAGGATAAATGTGCTTCCACCTCACTAAACAAACAACTCAGAGGACAAATAAATTCTACCAAAGTAAAATTTGGCATAAATCTAGCCTCCCAGGCCAAGAACTACTACAAGGCATTATTTAGCTATGTCTGCAACTTCAAAGGCAATACACAATTGTGTGCAGAGCATATTGTTAATTGAGTCACTGCACTGAGCCAGATGGTATAGAAAACTTACTACCAGACAAATTCCCCTCTGACTTTACTCCTCTCCCCCAGCTTCCACTCAGGAAATACCATCAAAAATAACTCATCCAACTATCACTAGGAAACAGGTCCTCAATTGCTCTCTCTAAGGTCAAGAACAGAGCATTGATGGGCCCTTGACAATATCCCAGACTGCCTTCAAATTATCATGAAACTTGACCTATCAGGGCCTGTGGAATCACTATTTAACCATAGCCTCCACACAGACTTTATGCCTCCACAATGGAAAATGGCAACTGCCATCCCTCTGAACAAAGGTGGGCCATCTAAGCACCCTGGAATCTACAGACCCATAAGTCTCACTAGCCTCATATGCAATGCTGTGGAAAGAATTATTATGGAAATTATCAGTAATGGAATAGGAAACCTTGAGACAATGGACCCAGCCCAGTTTGGTTTCATCAAGGGCAGATAATGCCTACTCAACCTGGTGGACATCATTGTGAAGGTCACCAAAGCAATGGGTGAGGGCAAAATGGTTAACATTGCTTACCTGGGCCTGAACAAGGCATTTGACATAATAACCTAATTCTGCACTGTTGACATACTAATGAGATTAGATATAAACCCTTAAGTCACCCTGTAAATAACTACCTCAGCTGCGTCATAGACAGGACTCAAGAAGCTTGAATTGGGGAGTCTTCAAAGAGGCCAGTCACCAGTAGAGTCCATTAGGGATCAGTCTTGGGACTGCTGCTTTTTAGCATCTATGTCTTTGAAGTTGAAGGCCTCTGGCTGACCAAATTTGCAGACAATTGCAAATTAGAAGCAGTCATAGAATCCCCCACTGACACTAATGTTTTCCAAGAATGGCTAACACAGACAAATAACTGGTGTCATAGCCATGGACTAAAATTAACTTCCAAGAAATACATTAATAGTGTCCTTCAGAAAGTGATCCAGCCCTTGTGACTACCATATTGACAACACACCACTAAGAGTCGAACCAGTAGTCAGGGACTTGGGGACATATGTAGACAATAATGTAGCATTTGACTGTCATGTGTATATGGTAGTGAGGACATCATTCTTTGTTGTGCAACTTATAACAAAGGTGTAGCATTTAGGTCCAAAAGAGGTCATTGTTACACCATATTCAGCACTCATCAGACCTGTCACTGCGTACAATGCTTTTGGGATGTGCCTAACCACATCCAATAACTGGAACACCAACAGAGGTTCCTCACTAAAAAAATACAGGGTAAAAAATAACATGTTCTTTGCAGACCACCTCAAAGCCATATCCCTGTATTCTGCCTCCTACAGGCTGTTGAGGGGAGATCTATGCCTGACATACAAGGCATTACTGGACCTCACTCTGACTAGATATCTTGCACATCTGCAAAACAAATAGCACCAGAATTACCTGTTCTAAAGATTTAAACCTTGGCTTTGATATAAATATGACCTGCTGGAGAGACATTTATGTATTCCAGAGACTACCCCTTCTCTGGAACAGGCTCCCCATCCATGTGAAGCAGAGTTTCTCCCTAACCCAATCCAAGTGTAACTCGGAAAACTGGATGGGGAACTGGAAATTCACCCTTGGTTTGGCACCTATGTCTCTAATGGACATGGCAGACTGCAAATGGCTCATCAACCAGGGCCCTGTTAGTAAATGTTTAATCTCCTGCATACACTACTAAGAGTAAAAGAATTCATCAGAGATTTGGGATGCATGGCTAGACTTAAAAGGGCTCAGTGGTCACTAGCCTTGTATTCACCTATGATAAGGGACTGGAATGCAAATCTAAAGACATGTGGGCTGAACCAGAGTCCAGTCAACACAGTGGTCATGGTAGCAAATGGGGGAATCAGAAGTTGTTTAAAACTGATATTAAAAATAGTGGAACAGATTAACAACTTCAAGTATTTGGGAGCTGCAGTTGGAGGTAAAGGAAGTCTGAATGAGGAGGTCAGAGCTGTAATCAGGAGTGCTATAGACAAATGGCATAAAGTGTCAGCGATAGTGTGTGACAGAAGAATGCCATAGAAGCTGAAAGCTAAGTTGAACAAAATGGCTTACTATTAAAATCTCGAATGGCACTTATGTGAAACTGGGAAGGTATAATGCTTGTTCCCCAGTTCCCGTAATGCAGATCATAAATGTCATATCCACAGTAGTGAATGATACTGTGCATTCGCTAATGTGAGATTGATGTTCCATTAACAGATCGCACTACAGTGGGGATTGGGAAATCTACCCTTTTCCTGACTGTAGTGAGATCTCGGAATTGGAATATATAATTTGCAAGAAGTGCATTGGCGGCTTGCCCCCCTGAAAAACAGTAAATTGTAGGAGATATTAAACAGAATAGCCCAGGTGTATGATGTCACCTCTTGCTATTTTGTTTAATGTCAAATGTGGATGTCGGAGAAAGGACATTCCAAATTATAGGCAGGTAGATATTATAGATGCAACATTATGTTTTGTCTTTTTGACTGAAACTGTGCAGCTGAGGAAGCCTGAAGTGATGGAGATGAAGTGCTTGATTTTGGAAGTAAGATACAAACTGTGGACAGAGAAGAAACGAGGAAATCAGAATTGAAACAGAGTATCCCCAGTTATAGAGAAGGTCAAACAACAGATTTTGGTGATTCAGTCTCATGTGCTGGAAAGCAGAAGGCAATTTGATAAAGCAGTTTTTAATAGATATGAATAAGGCAAGAGGGGGTAAGAGAGGTAAACCTGTCAGTGATACTTCTTATGGTATATGGATAGGCTATATATCATTACTCAAACAAAGATAAGGACATCAAACTATAAGACAGATGGATTGCATGTGAGATGACCTGTGACATTTAGGCTTGACTTTCAAAGAAGGTAGTAGACTGGCTTTGACTAGCGAGAGAGGTAGCAACAGCTGACATGATAGCCTGAACCCTTATAAAATGAAAACTAGGGGGTTGGTGATGATAATAATGATAGTAGTATGGTCCTTATCAAGATGAGAGATAAACTTGTCAGTGGTACTTCTTATGCTATACGGCTGGGCTACATATCATTGTTCAGTCAATCTGCCTAGTACTAACTAGTGAACCCATGACCCTACATTAAAGAACTTATGATACACAAGTTCTTTTTTTCACTGGTTTGAAATTCTTAATAACCATGTTTGGCTTTATAGTGCTATACATTTGCTGTAGTGTGTATGTCCCACCTTATAGCAGATTTTGAATCATTCATTTCAGATACTGTCTGACATGAAACAGAAAAGACTGAAGATGCATCCATAATTTGCTTCAACAGTTCTGTAGCTACAAGAATATAATTTGTCACCATTCTGCATACTGATTAGATTACATTTTCCAACATCTGATCTTCAGCAACCCTAATGATACATTTTTTTGACAGGGGAGGTATGAATAAATCAGAACACATACATCTATGTTTTTTTCTAGCTATTAGATGAAATATGTCAGTTGTGTGCTGCCTGCATGATAGTTTACTATATGCCACTCTTTATAATGCAGTTTAAGAGGAATTATGAACAATATACTACAAAGAAAAATAACACTCCCAGAATCTTTTTAGTCACAGAATGAATATCCCTCAAGGCTGCTGGCTGATGCTTGGTTTCTGAAAGCTACATGTAAGCCACATGGATGTAAATTTTATGCATAGACCAATAAGAGGTGCTTGATGGTCCTTGGACATGGATAAAAGTTATATAAAATAATAAATCATTTTTCTTAGATCTGTTTTCATTTATAAGAGTATTAGAGGGTGCTTTACATTGCATTATAGTAGTTAAATTCCTCTAGAACCTATGAGTGCAAACTTTTGTGACTAGTTACTTCAGGCATATAAATTCATTGTTCTGTAAGTTTCCATAGGAAAGAAAAATGAATTGTACTCCTTGAAATAATGCTGTGCTTCACTCCTTGTATTCTTGCTACTATAGCGCTTACCTTTGTAAACTGTTGTAAACAAAACCCTGATTATTTTCTCAAAAATTATTGAAATGCCTTTAAGTTTGCTGGTTAATCTAATTTACAGAGAATTCCTTACATGGATTATCACTGAAAGTAGACTCAGTTTTTGTAGATTTTTCTTTGGGGGGGGGGGGTAGGTAAAAAAAGCTGTAAGAGCTATAAAAAAAACAACTTTGCACTTACCTCCAAGAGAAATGGAAGGCAAAATGGTTGATCATGATGCAGAAAAGTTTGTTTATTTTAATCATCTTTCTACCCAGAGTAGCCTGTTTGTATTATCTGTTCTTGGTGATTATGCTTTAGAAAAGTAAGTTTATTGTAATTAGCTTGCTACCCAGAGTAAGCTGGTTGCACAATGTGGCCTCGGTAACCAGTTAATGTATTTCTTAAAAACAAAACCATGTTCAGGAAATGTCATTCTACAGCTAATGTCAGCCTTAGCAGTCAGTATTTTTTCACTATTTAAATGTACTCAGTCTGAAATCAAGAATCTTACAGGAAAAAAATGAAGTGTGCCAAAACTAGTGCTTGGCTGCATCTGCAAAAATGATGAAATTATCTTAATCAGACGGTAAAGTAAACAATTCAACATTTCTGTGCTGCAAGTTTATGTTCCAACACAGATGCTGAAGTAAAGGAGGCTGCGAGGATCTATGAAGATCTGTAGAAGTATGTTGGAAATAACACCACAAAAGATATTACATTCATTATAGGTGTTTGGAATGCTAAAGTTGATAGTCAGGATACAACTATCAGATAGGTTTATCCGAGCTTGGATTCTGACATGAAGTGGGACATATACTAATAAAATTATTTCAAGATATTCCACTGGGTATAGCAAACGCTCACTTTCAACAGAATAAGAAATGCCTTTGCACATGGCTATCACCAAATGGTCAATACTGAAATCAAGACTGGCTATAGACTTTGAAGTCAGTGATTTGAGAGTTCCATACTATCAGCAAAATTAAGACCTGGAGCTATCTGTAGCTCAGACCATCAGCTTCATGTTACAAAGTTTAGATTTAAATTAAAGAATATAAGAAAAGTGTCTAAGAGATGGGATTCAAACTCAACAATATCCCAAGTGAAGATGTAGTGGAGGTGAAGAATAGGTTTAATGGATTAAACATAGTAGATGCAGTAGCTGAAGAATTATGAACAGAAGTTTGTGATACTGTCAAGGAGACTGCATCAAAAAATATTCTAAGCAGAAAATTATTTTATTCATTATTGTCCCGGTCCCCTTCAATAAATACACCACACTGAATAACATTTGATAACCTTTATTAAACTTCCATAAACAACTTTATTGAACAATATTTTAATTTATTGATCACAGCATGAACATCCATACAACCATTTACTAGGGCAGCATAAGCTCACTCACCCTAACCAAATAAGCAGCATCCTCACCTCCGCTGTCTTACTTTACTTATCAAGTAGCGTCCCATTGCTCACTTTCATTCCCCAACTCATTGAATTAAACATCAAACACCAGAGGGGCAACCGAGGACAAACCAGCCTGCCTGTCTTCTCTGCCTAAACACCAAACCTATAAAAATAACTACACAATCCTCAGTGTTCCTAAAAGAGGGAGGGAGGGTGAGTACCAAGTTAACACCAAAATCTGATCCCTTACCCAGTTACACTCACAGAAAACCAGTTAAGCCCCTCCTTGCACTTACATCATTTCCTTCCAGCCCTCCTAATTTCCAATTTTTAACTCTTCCATTCCCACCACTCTAACTCTCTTCCACTACTGTCTTAACTCCCATTACTATTCCTACATGACCCTTCCCCGAAGATGTTCCTGGACAAATATGTTTGTTCCCAAACCTCATTTATTTTATTTGTCTTTGTTGACCAGGAAAAGTCCAACTGGGTAAAACCAATTTTCAGTGGATGCCTGGAGAGAAAAGCTCCACATTTAAGTTGCAAGTGATGCACATTTATAATTTTGTGGTAAAACATCTATGCATGAGCATTTTTCAAATATTTCTTATATGACAAAAAAACGAGAAAGAAATGAACATAAATTGGCTAATTATTAAATAGAAAAATGAAATACAATAGTAGATAATGTGTTTATAGCATGACGGCTGCAGAGAAAAGATCAAATTGGAGTGTTTTTGAGGTTAATAATAATTTACAGGCAGACAAGTAGTAATATAGCTTAGAAATTGATGATATGAGAGATATGAAAGGGAAAATTACAGAAATGAACAGGAAGATAAATGGAAAGAGGAGAAATAGTAGTTAGAGGTGGTGTGTGAGAGAAGGAGGAAGAGTATGAGATTAGGAAATTGGTGCAGTATGAGGATGAGGAGGAGCAACAAGGTACAAAAGACCGGGAAGCAAAATGGCTGTAAGAGTTGGAGAAAAGTACTCTGAGTAAAGCTACCAAGGTGAGCAGGAAGAACAGCACCATCTTTGGCATAGGTGCTGTTTAAGCAAAGTTTTGAAACTATTTAAGTTTTCTATCTGTTTTAACTGTGTGGGGATTTCATTCCAGAGTTTTGGCACGTAATAGGAGTAGAGAAAGTATCCAGCAATGTTGAATGTCTTACTGATACACAATAAGAGTTTATTGCTAGAACAAAGGTCTCTAGTGGGTGAATAGTACAGTAGAATATTTTGTAATGCTGGATGTTTGTCTGGAGAGTACAATAGATTATGGGCAATGAGTAGTTGTGAGTATGTCAACTGATTTGGGGGTTCAAGCCAGTTTGATTGTTTTAATGAAAGGCACTGGTGTGCTTTATAAGGTTATTTGGTTGCAAATTCAGCTATTTTTTAGTAGCAGGAGGCAAGTTCAGTTTTATACATAGTGTTGGTATTTTCAAGAATAGGGGAAACATATAATAGAGAAGGAAGGAGGTATGCTGCTGCTAAGGTAATCCTTGTTTGATCTTCAGGTAGTGCCTGGCTTAATATGGAAGAAAAGTTTTTGGTGAGTTTTCTTGATGGAATGAAGTATGTGCTGATCAAATTTGAGGTTGTCATCTATTATGACTCCAAGTAGTTTAGTTTTGCTTATGGTTTCTACTTTTGAATTATCACTTTGGGTAATATGACGTGTGTTTCTGGTTAAAGTTTTGTTTTGGAGTAAATAGCATATACTTGTTTTTTTTGGCATTAAGCAGCAAGAGATCATTTTTTAGACATATTTCAATGTCAGTGAAAATTTTTTGAGAGATTTCCTGTAATTTTGTTATGGATGGGTTGGAGCAGATAAGGGTTGATTAAGCAATGAATTCTACAAGAGTGGCAAGTGTTGAACAATGTGAAGTTTATTTATGAAAATATTAAATAGAAAGGAGCCAAGTACTGACCCTTGGGGAACACCAACGGAGCTTGACTGAAATGCTGAATGTTTTTGTTGCCATTTAGTTGCCTGCTGATGATTGCTTAAATAACTGTGAAACCAGAAGAGGGAGGAGTAAGTGAGACCTACAGTTGCAAGTTCAGAAAGGAACTTTTGGTGGGATATTGTGTCAAATGCTTTGGAAAGGTCAAGGAAAAGTAAAGAAACAAGGTTGCTGTCATTTTTGCATTGGTTTACCATGCTGATGAAGTTGAGAAGGGCAGTAGTAGTATGGTGGTTGGGCCTGAAACCATGCTGGTGTTGGAGAGGAGGTTGTGTTTGGTTATTTGTTTCATAAGCTGAGAGTGAATACATTTTCGAGGATTTTATAGAGGGGTGATAATATAGTAATTGCTCTATAGTTTGTTAACTCTGCTGAAGTGCATGCTTTGTATAGAGGTATAATAATGGATTATTTTCCAGATGGATGGGACATAGTTTTCAGTTATTGACCAGTTGATCAGAATGGAGACAGGGAAGGCTAGTGATTCCACACCTGTTTAAAGGAACTCAGCAGGAAAATTATCAGAAGCTGAGGCTGTTGCTTTTAATTTGAGTAGCAATTTTTTTTTTATGGTTGATGTTGCGATGGGCTGAAAACTAAAGACAGCGTGTTGCTTTTGAGAACAGATGGAAGTGATTGTCAAATTTGGTTAAACTGTATACTTCTTTATAGATTATTTGTTTGGGAGAACCATGTTGTTGTCTTATTACATAGATTGTGAGGTGGTCACTTACAGTATCTGTTAAGCAACTAGAGGACTTTATATTATGGGGTTTATTTGTCAATATTCAGTGTGGGCTGCCTGTTAGTGTTTTTTGATTCTAGTGTTGGGCTTATTAGTTGGGTGAAGCCAAATAGCTGAATAGAGTCCTTGGGGTTTCTGCTGTTTATGGATTGCCAGTCTATATGCAGGTCACCTAAGATGAAAGTTTCCTAGGGGATGTTGTCAGATATCCCGTGTAAGGTATTTTCAGCTGAGGTAATGTTGTTGCCTGTGGGATGTATACTGCTGAGATACATATGTATTTATTTTGGTTGATTTTGAGATATGCAGTCAGAAGTTCAGCCAGACCTCTCAACCAATCAGGGACAAAGTTCAACAGAATCAGGGACAAGACAAGAAAAAATCAGGGACAATCAGGGACACTTTTAAAATATTAGTGCTATTAACTTGAAACATTGACAGAATCAGAGCACATGAATTAATACACATTTTCTGAAGTAAAAGTCTATAACTCTTAATTATTGTCATTATTTATTAAGTGTAATTCACCACCTTTCCTCCAAAAGTCACTAGTTTTAGGAGGGATTAAGAGGGACAGAGCTAAAATTTCAGTCAAAATCAGGGACGTCCCTGAAAATCAGGGACAGTTGAGAGGCATGAGTTCAGCATTATTAAATTTTGGGATATTTGGAGGGGCTGGAGTTATTTCTAAGTTTTTTTTATAAATAACAGCAATACCACCTGCTCTTTTAAGTTTTTCTGTCCATTATGAGCATGTTAAAACCTAGAGGAATAACTTTGTTGTCAGTTATTTTTTGTTTTACACAGGTTTCAGTGGATATTAGAATGTCTGGGGAGTAAAAATCTAGACATGCATGGATATCATGAATTTTGTTGCAAATACTTCTGAAGTTAATGTTGAAAATAATGAGGTTAGATTCATTTCCTGATGGGATATTTGTGTTGGGAGCATTGGAAAGTAATGGGTTGGCCATGGTGGGTAGTTGAAGTGTGGATCTGGGTTTAGGGTGAATATCTCCACTAAGTTTCAGGATGGAGGTGGGGTGAGTAGAGGTATGGAGCCATTTGTATTTGTATATGACTTTCAGTACTGCTGAAAAAGTGATATTCTTAATGGGTCTATGACACGGCATTGAAAAGGCCTTTCATTGAATGGTTTAATAATTGAAAATTACATTAATAGAAGTTGATTTTGTGGGGGAATGCACCCCCCATCCCCCCACTAAATATATATGCCAACTCCGAGATCACACTACAGTGAGGAAAGGGCAAATTTTCCATTCTTCACTGTACCGCGATCTTACAAAAGCAACTTATATTAATAAAAAAGTAAATGATGGCACTTTGGAGCAACCAGCATATAAAGTAGTCTTCAGCATCAGTATAGTCCCAGTAGGAAGGCAGAATTCTATACTGTTAGAACATCCAAGAAATAATCCATCATAGATAAAACCAGATATATTTATTTAGGCACATAAAAAAGAAGTGCTTTCGCCAGAAGGCTTCCTCAGACCTGTTTGTTAAAGGTCTGAGGAAGCCTTCTGGTGAAAGCACTTCTTTTTCAGTAACAAACATCTAATTTTACTTATTTCCATTTTTATGTACAGTTAGAGTTACTAACACTACTGCATAAGTTATTAATATTCAGCAAAATGTAATCAAATTATATGCCAGCAACAGCTCAATATAAAACATTACTATAGCCTTTGTTTTACCAATTTACTTCTAGGAAAAGAAAAAAAAATGTTATTTTGAGTAGATTTTTCTCAGATGTATACTTGAAAAAAAGAAACAAAAAGAAACTTCCTTTCTGTTTTCATAGACATCAGTGATAAACTTTGACCTAGATTTTCTTCAGAACAGCTCAAGGAAGGAAGCTAGGCAAGCAAGAATACAGCATTCAAACACAACTAGAACATTATTTTGTTCTCAAACTTTTTTTAAGTGTTAATTACTTATAAATAACCTGTGAAGGGAATGTGGTATACAGGAACAAAGAAAACAAGATCAAACAAGATCACCAGCACTTTAACACTAATTTGCATAGTACTTAGATCTGACATCCAGTTAACCAAGCAGTGTACATACTAAGCAAAGTTAAATGAATAAAATAAAATTCTTAACTTATATAGTCTTAAAGTTACCAATTCAATTGCTTATAATTCAATAATATTCTCTTACATGAAGCATCTGTTTAACAATTATAAATGCATTTATAAGTTTAGTTAAATGAAATATTTTAAATCTTTTACTATAACTATAGTAACACAGTAAAACTAACCATTTATATTCCTTATCATGAAAAATGTTTTAGCTTAACATATAGGTTCATAGGTTCATAGGTGTGTACTAGGCTAATGGCCCTGGGGCCTTTACAAGCCTAGCCCATAGGATTACCTCACTGACATCATGCCACCTGACCTTAGTTCACAGTGCCTCTCTCAGGTAAAGTCACTGGACTGATCCCTAGGATGAAGTTTCTATTTCCCATCCACTCATCGAGATTTCTCTTGAAGAGGATCAATGAGGTGCTCTACTTGACATGTATTGGAAGTCTATTCTATAGCATGGGCAGTCTCTGGGTTATGAACCTGTCCCTCCAGCATGTTCTGTTGATTGTGGTAATGGGGTTGAGGTCTCTGGAGCATGTGGTGCGGAGGGATTGGGATGTCTTTAGATGTATTATTTCTAACAGAGCAGGGTAAAACATGGCTTTGTAAGTGAAGCAGAGATCTCCTCTAAGTAGGCGATATGAGACAGAGAATAGTTTTTTTAGTCTGATCATATAGGACAAATATTTAAGGCCTAGGATCCTCTTTGTGCTGTACTTTTGCGGCCTCTCCAGTTGTTGCAGGTGTTTTGTGAGGTACATGCCAAATGGGGAATTGTACTCAATGACTGGCCTAATGAGGGAAGAGTAGAGGAAGACAATGACCTCTTTCTTCCTGGATGCAAAACCCTTAGTAATGAGATATGCCACATAGAAGGACTTTCTGACCACAGAGACAATGTGGTGGTCAAAAGAGAGGTTGCTGTCAACCTGTGTTCCCAGATCTCTTATAATGCCTTCTGTGTTCAGTGGCCTACCATTGATATGGTAATTCATGAGAACACATTTTATGGCATTGAGCTTAAGGCCATGGTTCTGACACCAGTCATTGGTCTCAGTGAGGCCTTCCTGTAGGATGTCAATATTACTCGGGGAGTTAATAGCTCCCAACTTGCAATTGTCTGAGAACTTTGTCAGCCAGAGTCCCTTCATGTTGGCCTGGACTTCAGAGAAGTAGGTACCAAACAGGAGAGGAGTATGATTTGGTGGTCATGCAACTGATCTCCATTTGCATGGGTGCCATGAACTTAGCCACGTCATTTTCTAAGAGCTGAAAGTTAGCTTTGGAGAAGTTTTTCATGGTGGTTACCTTTGTGGGGGTGGGGTGGGTGGGAGCGATGTAGATTTCCAAGGTGATTAGTTTGTGGTCGGATCTAACCAGGTAGGAGTTGACTATTGGTGTAGAGCAACAGTCACCCATGTTAGTAACGACCAGGTCAAGGATGTTGCTACCTCTAGTGGGGGTAAGAACAAGCTGGTCCAAAGCATTGGAATTAATTAATTCCAGGAAACATTGGGCAAGTGTATTGGTACATGAGTAGTTTTCCCAGTTAAGGGAGGGGTAGTTGAAGTCACCCACTATGAGACTGTTAGGTTAGAACCTAATATTCTCCAGGGTGCTTAGGAATGTGGGGTGTGAGGCTTGGGAGATGGTTGGGGACCTATAACGGGCTACAACCTGAATCGTTGTCTTACCCAATGTTAGCTGGACCTGAAGTATCTCAGATGCATTATATTAGGCTACTAGTTTGAAGGTGTGTGCATCCTTTATGAATATGGAAACATCACTGCATTTGGAGCTTTGGTCCAAGTTCTGGGGACAGAAGGTGTGGAATGAGTTATAGCCTGGTAGTGCAGGGGTGCTTTTTGCTGGCTTGAACCAGGTCTCTGTTACGGCACAAATGTTGATGTTCTTCCTTTTAAGGAGTGCTTCCAGTGAGTGCATTTTGAGATTTGGACTTCTAGCGTTGAGCAGCATGACCCTCAGATTACAGTTGTTTGTAGCTATTATGGTGGTAATTTGGTCTTTGGAACACTGCCTAAAAAAGGTACTATAGGGGTGGCAAGAGCCTTGGCCAGTATCCAGAAGCCCAGGGGTACACATGCAGGTCATCTCTGGCAAAGCATCGAGGTCTGTCAGTCATGTCATCCCAGGCAGACAGATACTGGATCCCCTTAGAATGACACCAGAAACTTAGCCAATTGTTGAAATCAATCATTTTCTGCTTGTACTGTGGTATCATTGTGGGTGATGGTAAGATGCTGCTCTGGGCTAAGGTCATACCCACCTGGGTTACATAATCTGAGAGCTCCTCCATGTCTGTTTTCACATAGTCCAGGGAGGTACATCTCGGGTCATTCACACCCACATGTACAATGACAGAGTCATATTTGTACCTGTTGTTGAGGGACCTGAGTGCATGCATTATGTGGTGGATACTGGTGCCTGACAGGCAGCTGACTGTTACTTTCTCCTTATTCAGCCTAGTGAGTGGGACATCATTATGCCTTACTATCAAATCACCTATAACTAGTGTGTTGGGCATGCTGTTTTGCTTTAGGGGCTTTGGTTGAGTGGCACGCTGTTTAGGAGAGTTATGTGTCTCGTGATTAGTGTTGTGTTGTGGTGGTCAAGTGCGTTTCTGCCTTGGAGGTCTCTGCTGTTTGGGTAGCTTTTTATTGAGAGCCTCCAAGAAGGTGGGTGTGCGGTTTGTGTTTTTATGTGAAGGCAGTGCTGGTGTGTGCTCTGGAGGGCTATGTGTTCGATGTGGTGTGGCGCAAATGTTGACCTTCTCCTCTTGACCAGATATTCCAGTCTTGGCTGGAGAATGCATGGCTTCTAGTTTGGATATATAAGTGCATCTCTCACAAGTCTGAGTGTTGGAAGGTAAGAGGAGAGGGTTGTCAGTGTACATGAGGCAGTTGCTACATTGCCTCAGGATGCCCAAGTTCACCAAGTTAATAGGAGAATGCACAGAGAACTGATCTTTAGACATGCCTGGAGGGGTGAGCATTAATAATACGTACTGGAGTTGTTTCCTTGTAGAACGTTAAGTGTTGGTAGCACTTTTGTCTGCTACAATAATTGCTAAAAGAAGTCTGGTAAAGTGCTAGACTAATAATCTAGTAAAAGTGCAGGAGGAGAGAACTAGTAGATCTAAGGGAAAATTTGAAGAACAGACTTTGGCACCACTCAGAAGCTTACAAACAGTCCTGGATACAGCAAATCTGTATCTGGACTACACTAGTTACAGAAAAGGTGGGAAACAAGTGCAAATGTGGGCTTTTAAACCAGAAAGTTGAAAGAGATGGAAAACTTGCCCAAGCGGCTAATAAACTACAATTTCTGGGCCAGAAACCACTCCTCTTATGGTAGATAAGTTACCTAGTGCTTACCACTCCCACTGATAAGCTAGAAGGCTTCCCTCTAACACAAAAAGTCTTGGTGGGCACAGAAGCTTACATACAGTCCTGGATACAGCAAATCTGTATCTCAACTAGACTAGTTACAGGAAAGGTGGAAAAAGCGCAAACTCAGGCTTTTAAAACAGAAAGTTGAAAGAGATGGAAAAACTGCCCAAATGGCCAATATACTATAATTTCTGGGCCAGAAACCACTCCTCTTGTGGTAGATAGGCTACTTAGTGTTTATCACTCCCACAGATAAGCTAGAAGGCTTCCCACCAACACAGAAAGGCTTTTGGGGCTCAGAAGCGTGCAAACAGTCATGGATACAGCAAATATGTATCTGGACTAGAGTGGTTGCAGGAAAGGCAGGAAACAAGCTTAGATTTTTTTTTAGTAAAGTGGAAAGGGAGAAAGGAGGAGCAGAAGACAATTCAAGGTTAAGAAACTAAGTGGGTTGGCCTTCTCAAATGTTCTGTCTGTATTAGGTAGAATGAGCTAATGACACTAAACTGGGAGGAGTGTCCCAGATCAAATGTACTAAATCAGTTATATGATACACTTCTTGGCTGGAAATCAGAACAAACACAAACAGATGTTTAACAAATGGAGACAATTTCCATTTAATACCTCACACACAGTGAAACTAGTTAGAAAAGATTTACAAACAGTGTGACAGTAAAAACTATTTATCAGACCCTGTGAGACAGATAATTTTAATACAACCATGCAGATTAGTTTATAGCTATAAAATACAGTAAAAAGTATGCAGCAGACAATAAAAGTTCTATTAATACCTGTAATAAGCAATAACTAGAAAAATAAGCAAAAAACAGGATACTTAATTTTATATATCACAGATCAGAGTTTTGCTCAGTGCCCTTCCTCCTATTAGATCTGTGTGAAATGGCAGAAACACTCACAAGATAACTTCTTAAGTAACAGAAAGAAACCTGAAACAATAATTACAAAGTTACTTATGTATGTATTTAGAAATACATACTTACTTATCTTTTGAAGCTCAAAGTCCAGTACAGACCTTTTACTTAAATGGTGAATCTATTGTTTGAATAATTCAAAGTTTGACAATCAGGGAATAAACTTCACTTGTTTTTAAGCATTTTAAAATTAGAAGCAGTTTTCCAGTAATTTATCTCACTTTATCTGTTGAAGGATATACTGTTCCAATCCATTTCTTTAGTAATAAGAATTTTACTTTTGTTGACAAAAGTGGATGCCTTCCCCTAGTGTATCAAATGTGTTAGTTCCTTCAGAAAGAAATAATTTGATCTTTACAGGAAACAGCAAAATAGCTTTAGTGTTGTTCATTTTAAGTTTGTGGATCAGTGGTAAGCAGATTTTTCTTTTATTCATTACTTTACTGGAATAATCATTGTCAAATCTGACTACGTTCATGTATTTTATTAGGTGATTTAGACCATGTTGTTTTTTAATATTTGATCTTTTTCTAAACTAGTCATAAACTTAACTATAATTGAATGTGGTGGTGAGTTTTCCTTATTTGAAGGTGCTCTCAGGGATCTATGTGACCTTTCAATTCCAAGAGATATAGTTTCAGATAGATTTAATGTTTTATGAAGCCAGGTTGTTAAATAAGTTTATTATATTGTTTCCCTCATACTTTTCCATACTTTTCCAGTATACCGTAAATTCCAATGTTATTTAATCACAGTCTATTTATCTATGAGCCAATTATGTTGTTTTCAAAGAGATTTAATCTGAGAGTCGCCTTCAGTTATTCTCCCTTCATAATTATTTAAAACTTCTTCCATACTGCTGATTTGTACACTTTGCTGTTTCATAAGAATTTCTAAATGTTTAATCTTCTTTCTGGTATCTTCTTTGAAACTTTCTGTTTTGGTATCCAGCTTATTCATTTTAAGTAATACCTCCTCTATTCTAGATATTAAGTATAAAGGGTTAGTCCAAATAAAATCAATTTAGCTAGCATATGTAGGAGACTCTGTCTCAGATACCATCCCTGTGGGAGGAATAAAGACACCTTGTTTATTCAGTGAATTAAATAGATGGATGAGTGTTCTTGTTCTAAAGCATCTTAGAGTTAGGGGGCAAGAGGGTGATTTTTAGGTTTAGGGATCATGAGGATGATTTTAGGTTTATGGGGAAGGAAATTAATTTTAGGATTAAGGAGTATGAATGGAGTCTTAGGGTCAGAGAGCTAGACAGAGATTTTAGGTTTAGGGAAAGAGAAGGTAGTTTTAGGGTTAGGGAGCAAGAGGATATTTGGCTATATGGTTTTATTGGTCAGGAGACTGAATTAGTGGGAGTTAAAACACTTACCTTTTTGAGCATGTGGCAGCGAGTAAGTGTGTCATGAGCAAATAACATGCAAGCTCTTGTAGTAGACCCATACTCAAGTCAAAAAAGTATAGAAAAGCTGCACATGATTACTTAAACAATTACATCTTGTATATAACTTCCCAAAATAAGCTGTTCAACACATAGTATAAATAACCACTGATTTCCACACTATATTAATATATTCTGTTTTGTGTTTTAAAACTATGCATTATTTATTTTGTTTCTATTAGATGTTCTACTTGGATGGTAAAAAGGTATACACTATTATGTTAATACTTCTCTTTCTTTCTTCTTCTTTTTTGGTATTATTTATTCCATATTCTTCCAGGGTAAAGCAGAAAATGATATTTTGTAATCAGTCTTTTACCCTGGTTAATAAGTCAAGAACTTATTATCCCTAACCACAGTGACATAAATGCTGTGAGTCCAAGCAATGCATTGAATTTGTAAGAAAATATGCATATATTAGTTTAGTCTTACAGGAAAAAGTTATTACTTATAAAACTAGGTCTGGGTGGTAACATACATGCTTTATGGCTTTTCATGGCTGCAAAATGAGTTTATGACCTATTTGTGAGGTATATATGCCCCATATTATCACTGGCAGAATGTGATAATAAATCTGTGTGGGTAACTCAAAATACAAAGGTATTATATCTGCTGCTTCTCATAATTAAATTAAACATAAACTCTTGTAGGTCTGTGTATAACATCAATGACAAAGTACTACTGTCTCCCCAACTCTGCTCCCATAAGATTGTTTGTGGCCATGAAACACACATACCTGAAATAAGCATCAAACATGTAAACACAAAATATTATTACAATCACTTCCATCACAAAATCAAAACTAGCTGTCAGTTTAATTTATTGGCACATCTGAACATTATAGACAAGGATTTGTCTGTGTTGAATGTTGGCTTGCAGTGCATGAGTAAAGCTGTATTAGCATGTAATGGCAGATAATTTATATTATGTTCATTTTCAATGAATAATTATATGGATTTTAGTATGTTTAGTAGTCCTTACACATGTGCAAGGGACATTATACTTCTGCAGTTTTGCATTTTATGCAGTAGTATGTACTCATGTTAACTTCATAGCTTTATAGTAATTATTCCCAATAGCAAGCGGTGACAATGCTGCACTCACCATGCTTACAACTTACAGAAAGAAGAGAAAACAATGTGTTAGTGAATGAATGTACTTCTGATTTTGATGTAGTTAAAGCAACTGCATTAATTTGAATTTTGTTTTAGTTTTTGTTTCAGCTAAATAGAATTTAATGAGAAGGAATAGCAGGGAAGGAAAATAATTCTTTGAAGTAGTGGAGATGATACAGACAGCACAAGACAAGGCAAGTGACCGGAGGTAATCATACAAGTATAGTCCAATAGAGGAAAAGGAAATGAGAACATGCAACTGTCAAGGACAATTAAACAGTAACGCAAGCACTAAAGTGAGGCAGACTCTAAAGCTCTTTTATATGCACCAAGAAATAATAACCCATCCGCTATCAATAATAAACAAGTTCACAGATATACACTTACATACATCAGAAATATATCTATGATTAAAAGTATCATTAGTGAATACTGGCCTAGCCAATAGTTATTTGCACTTTACTAGCAATAGACAAGGCACATACAAATGTAACAATTGCATGCACTGTAAATATATACATTCACTGACAAGCAGATCAGACATCCCCTTCATGGTCACAATTTTACCCTTAGAGCATACGATAATTATAACACAAGAAACATAGTCTACTATGCTTCTTGTTGTGTATGTAATGCATATTATATGGGTAAGACAAACAGAAAACTGAAAGAGAGGATTGGCCAGGATATATCAGATATCAACAGAAAACTAATGCACTTTATAAACACACTACTGAAACAGATGCAACACATACCTTTAAGTTTGCTATACTAAAAGTCATACCATGACCATTAAGAGGAGGATACATTAAATTAACTGAGTATGAAGAATTGAAATTGATCTTTAGATTTAAAGCACACTTATCACTAGGACTTAATGAAATGGTAATAATTAAACTGCACCTTAAGCATCTACATAACCAAGTCCAATTATATTCATCTACCTGCAGTGCTTTTCATGAATTTTATAAATGTTTTCATATATATATATATATATATATATATATATATATATATATATATATATATAGTACTTTGTATATGTTATTATACTAATATATAAAATATTTTTTAAATTATTTTACTTACTGATTTACAATATATAGGTGGCCACGGTGGTGCAGCGGTTAGCATTGTCACCTCACAGCAAGAGATTCCCTGGTTTGATCCTTGGCTGGGTTGCTTTCTGTGCGGAGTTTGCATGTCCTCCCTGTGGTTGCATGGGTTTTCTCTGGGTGCTCCGGTTTCATCCCACATCCCAAAGACATGCTGTAGGTGGATTGGGCACTCTAAATTGGCCCTAGGTGTGAGTGCATGTGTGTGCCTTCTGTGGAAGGTTGGGCGCTGGGCTGGCAACTCAACACTGTAAACCTCCACTGCCAATCATGAGCGGACAGGTGATCCGCTGTGGCGACCCCTAACTGGAAAAAGCCGAAAGAAGAAGACTGATTTACAATATATAATCTCAATGAGTTTTACTGGATCTTTTTAAACATGGACATTTTTAATCATATGATTTTTCTAAACATGTGACTTTTTAATCATATGAATTTGAAATGCTATATATACTCAACTATGCAATTTACCTACCTTTTGCTTGATGAAGCTCACTGAGTGAGAGTCTTTTTTTAACTTGCATTTGGACCCTGAGTTTTTAGCATTTGTGTGCATGTTGGCTGAACTGATTTTAGCAACTTGGTGGATAACCAATTAAACATACTTTTTGCTGTTCATGATTCCAGGTATATCTTTTTTACTGTTCTTTGGATTACCTTATTTATACTGGACTTGTCACCACACTAATGCTGATTTGTTTTTTCGTATTGTCAAATAATCACATACAAGGTCCATAATTTTTAGATTTTTTTTCTAGCCAAGGTAAAAAACTGATAATAAAAACTGTGTGTACTAATTCTCCAATTAAAATAAATGACAACATAATAAGATCTGGCAATGACTATTCTACATCAGTAATATTAAAAAAAAAAAAAAAACAATTTCTTCCTTTGGTGAAAGAACTAAAACAAAAGACAGATTAAAGTACATTTATTGTTTCCAGCTATACTTAAAGTATTTCTTAAAGATGAGATCACCTTATTTGAATGTTTGGGAACGGCTATGACTTTCTTCAAGACAAACAAAATTCTTGATCAAACAGAAGAAATTGATTGGAATAATGGTTCACTGAAAAGGCATGCAGAAAAAAAATGTATGGAAAACAACTGGGAAAAAAGAAGAAACTAAAGGACAAATTAATTTTTAGTAAACCTGAAAATAGTTTCATAGTATACAAGTCTATCAAATTAATTGCTAAATAAGTTATTTGACAACATATGTTCTTTTTGAATCAAAATTGGAAGGAAATGTGAATATGGATAAATACGCATGAAAGGTAACTGTGTTTTAATTTTCTATTCTGTAAGATTAATTTCTTTTGAGTTACCTGTTAAGATTTGTATATATTAACATTTAATATACATCAATTAATTTAAAAATATTTCTATAACAGCATTTTTATTATTAAATAAGTCCTATTATATTTAATAATTATATATTAGTGATATAATTGCACTCTTTAATTAAAATGAAGGAGCCTTAGAAAAACGTAGATTACTTTATACATTTCTATATAACTCATTTTACGCTATGAAGTCAAACAAACAGCAGAGAACCAAACCAGGAAGTAAATGCACACACAGCCAGGAAATGGAACAGCTTGTTGTAAGTTCACCAAGGCAGATTCAGTAAATCCAGGTAGGCACCAAACGAATTCAAATAATTCCTTTATTCAGAACCACAGAATAATAACACACAAGCGCCTTAATGACATGTGTACTATTTTAAGAAAGGATAACTTTGCCATTTATAATTACACGGACTTAGAACTGGATGACTGGGTGTTTGACGTGTTCACGCGTGGCTTGCAATTTGTGCCTTCTAGACCTATGAATCTTTCACAGTCCCTGGTTGAGTTAAAACTCTTTACCAGGGGTTTGAATTTAACACACTATTTTAAGGGGCAGCAATTTATGGAGACAGGTCCAAGCCGCAGAAGTGTATTTAACCCCCCACTACACCCACTCATATCTTTTTTTGAGAATTTGGTGGAAAAGGATTTTAGGAAAATATCTATGGTCAGAAAGACTTCATTAGCTGGCAACTTCTCTAAAGAAGGGTTCAACTTTATTAAACAGTTAAAGGACGAAAATGTAAGGATAATGAAGCCGGACAAAGGCGGAGGGTAGTGTTGATGTTTGCTGCAGACTATGAGGCTTACATTCATAACATGCTTCAAAATGATGGGCAATATTCAACAGTCTCACGAAATGAAGTCAATATTGCTCTAGCGCAAATCAACTACCATTTGTACGATTTATTGCTGCAAAATTCCATCAATGAGAAGCTCTACAATTATTTACATGTAGAAAACCAAGGATACCGGTTTTGTTTGGCATCCCTAAAATTCATAAGGGAACTAACCCACCAGCATTCAGGCCAATAGTGGCAGGGGCAGGAGGAATCACGGAGCCCATCAGTAAATTTATTGATTGTTTGACTAAGAGATTCATCCCTGCTTACGCATGTATGCAAGGACTCCTGGCACTTTCTGTGTGATTTTCCTACTACCAAGTTTTCTCCTGACCTGTTGCTGGTGACCATTGACATCAAGGATCTCTTTTCTAGCATTCCACATGATGAGGGTCTGGACTGGTTTGGTGAGTTTCTCACCAATGAAACCGATTTGAACAACAGACTAAGCAACTTGGTCATTGAATTCATGGAAATCGACACGTAACAACTTCATCTTTTTCAATGGAGAAATCTTCAAGCAAAGTAAAGGAGTAGCAATGGGGGCATCCTGTGCCACCTTTACGCCAACGTGGTGCTTCACGATGGGAGCACAAGTTTGTATTGATCCCCTTGGGAGCAACATCTACTACTCTACAGACGTTACCTTGATGACATCTGCATCTTGTGGCAAGGGTCTGAGGATGAGCTTTGAGGTTTTTGCTCACATCAATGCAAGTACCAATTTTCTGCAGTTCACTCACTCCACCGATCCAGACCAATTGCATTATTTGGATGTCACCATATACAAAATTACTTGGAGAACAGTTTTCAATCTAAGCTGTATCGAAAACCTACTTTTTCCAACTCTGTTCTGCACTTTGAGAGTGCACATCCTTTTTCCAGAAAAAAGGCATTGTCAAAGGACAACTCATCAGGGCAAGCAGGATTTGCAGTGGACATGACGACTACATGGCAGAGGTCAGGTTTTTGGAAAGTCTGTTCTTAGAAAGGGGCTATCCTCTGGACCTCTTCAAAAGCCTGGTCGAGGAGGTAAATTCCAAAAGAGGAACTGTCTATCCACCCTTCTGGGTAAGGGAACGGGCATACCAGCTAGCTCTGTTCCCGTTATCAACAATGAATTTAAGAACAGTTTTATCTACACCTACTCTTTGCACTCAAGGGAAATGGAGGAATCTGTAAGAAAGTACTGGCCTGTACTTGCCCTCTTTGAAGAGTTTAAGGGCTATTGCCTGACCAACCTTCATTTGTAAGGAGAAGGGGTACCAATCTCAAGGAAATGTTTGAGAAAAAGCAGAACATTACAAGGAAAACTAACCCAGCAAGAAAGGGAACATTTAAATGTGGGGCATGTAGCCAATGCCATGCCATCTTGGAAGAAAAAGTATCACCATTCCATCCAGAAGGTTTAAAATCTACCCCACAGGCCATTTCACATGTGGTAGCAAGGGGTGGTCTATTTAGGCTTCTGCACAACATGCAGCAGTTTCTACGTAGGCAAACGGAAGGAATTCCGCAAGCGGATATAAGCATTTTATGATATAAACAAAAGAAGGAAACCAACGCTTTTATAAGCACTCCCTGACCTGTCCAAACATAAAACTGAAATTTATGGTACTGGAGCAAGTTAAGCCTGATGCCAGGGGTGATTGGGAATCAACTTTAGAATATCGAGAACTCCTCTGGCAATTAAAGTTAGATGCTGGGAGACCCTGGCTTAACGGCTTGATCAGTATCAAGCCGCTATTGAAACTAAGAAGGGCAAGACTTTAGTTTGACATTCCCCACACAATTACTTATGGCAAGTACTCATACACATGGGCATGATTTTCACTTAATGCTACACTATACAAAGTCTATGTTAAGGAAAGACCTATTGTACAGCATAGTTTAACTTGGTTAAGATATAGTGTTCTTTTTCCAGCAGGGTTGTCAACAAGACCAAGAAAAGGAAAATATTGTCATACCCATACTAGGCATTAGCCTTATATTATACTTACACGAACAACAGTTGGTACGTCAAGTCACTCCATCTCATCCCAATTTTCAAAAGAAGTGCAACTTTTTGCACAAAGCAAATTTTATTACAAAGTTAAACACTATGGTAACAGTGCACAATGTTTTGTTTATTTTTAAGCTATCAGCATTTTTAGTAGTGACAGATGCATTAATGCATTATTTTTAAGCAATCTATTATATTTTTTTATATATTTTGTTTTAAAGGAATTTTTAAGCATGTGGAATAGTGCACAGTCTCTTTAAAATGTTAATTGGTAGTGCTTTCTAATTAACCTAGGATTTTCAAGGTATATAAGACACCTGATTCAACAGCATGGTGTCACTTGATAAAGCTCAGAATTCCTCTGAGCGAAAGCGCTTGTGTGTTATTATTCTGTGGTTCTGAATAAAGGAATTATTTGAATTCGTTTGGTGCCTACCTGGATTTACTGAATCTGCCTTGGTGAACTTACAACAAGCTGTTCCATTTCCTGGCTGTGTGTGCATTTACTTCCTCATTTTACGCTATGCTCATGAAGACTGAAAACTTATTTAACTCCTATACGTATAGTTGAATAGTGTTTCACAACTACTTGGTTGCATTTTGTCAGTTTGTTATATGGAGTTGCTCTGGGATATTGTGGAGCCCTTTAATTTAAATTAAGAAATATAAGTATTTTATTTTTTACATATATATCTGGTTCATTTATTAATATAGATGCTGACTCCTGTTGATGGGGAGTGCTTTAGGTTATTTTTTTTTTGTTTGTTTGGTTTGTGATCCTCAGTTGGATCCATTGTGGCTGTCTCACTTACTTCTGTTAACTGTATTTCAGGTGAATTGTGTATGCCGATGCACAAGCTATGGGGAAGCTGTTTTTCTTGGTGTAGAGTTGTTTTTCTGCTTTGATTTATATCCTGCTGAGATCTTGATCTGGATGTGATGTTTATTTTTTCTTCTTCTTTTTTTTTTGTTTGCCAGAAGTGGAAGGGAACCAGAGGAGGGATTAGGAAGAAAGGGAGTGATGTGTTATTTGCTAACTGTGGGAAAGGTCAAAGGTTAAACTTGCAGTGATGATGGAAGACACAATTTGTGTTTAAGAATGTAGTTGGGTTGTGTTTAATTTGAAGTCTATTAACTTTACCAAAATATTATTTCATTTCTAAAAGTGGTATTAATTATTATTGTTTAACTATTTACTTGTCTTTTATATGTTGTGTGATCTGAATATGAGTAATTTGAAACAATCTTTATCTAAAGATATGGAAATTTAAAAAAATGATCACGATACGGAAACAGGCTTTAATGAGCTGCAACAGACATTATGTAAATAAAAGAAAGGTTATGGAGAAAAGTTAAATATTTAACTATAGTAAGTTTTGTCAAGTAGTTATGATAAAAATAGACATATTTAAAGTAATGTGAGGTTACATTTATTTGTAATATATTTAAAGTAATACTGATGTAATTACTGAACGAGAATGGTAGAGAGGTGATTTTTAAGATATCTTTTGTTCTTATGGACTCAACATCTTAATGATTATCTGCATCACTTATTTAGTAATTACCCTTTCCTGAGCATATCTAAACAATCCTATCTTGGTTTGTGATTTATTGTGGAGTTGACTGGTAAGAGAAGTAAAGAAATTACAATTTTTGTCTGGATTGTAGAACTTGTATGGTCAGAACAACTTTACTGTACTTTATTATTTAGTTGTGTATTCTGGTGTGATTTTTTTGTCATAGAAGTTGATTTAAGTTCTCTTTTAATTCTGTGGTTACTGATTTTGATTATTCTTTTCTTTTGCAATGTTTTATTCATTTGAAGATGAATATGGATTCCTTAAATGAGTATGCAATTAATGATTTGCTAATGCACAAATATCTTGTACAGTGTAATAAATGCTGTGCATATGTAAAGGTAACAGCTGATAACACTGGTGATCTGTGTTTTTGTGTCAAAAGTTGGATGATTTACTTACCGTTGTTAGAAGTAAATCTCGACTATATGATGATTGCACTTGTGCAACTGGTGTGGCTTGAAGAACAGTTGTTTCATATATTAATGACTGAACTGATGAACTAAATCATGTTAGGCATAGAACAAATAGAACACATTTACTAAATGATGTATCTGTTTTCTGCCAAGATCATTCAACCCCTAGGAAACAAGATGATGCCCCTGAGAACTTCGGAATTCTAGATGCAAGTATTCAGCAATCTGAGGATCCAGTTAGTTTAGAAGAAAACAAAAAAAAAATAAAGAAAGGAAAAAGTTCACAACAAATAAGGAAGAAAAATAAACTGATTAATTACTGTAAAGGAAAGAGAATACATAGTAAAAAGGATACTGGTTTGTTATGTAACACACAGGTGACAGGGAATGATATTTTTCTATAAAAAAACCTTCAGTCTACAGAAAAAGGTATCATCTTTCCAATGGAGAAGGTAGAAAAAGAGGCAAGTGGCAGGTGAAAAGTAAGAATTCAAAATTGAACCTGGAAGGACTGAAGAATATTACTGTAAGAAAAAAAGAAGAGAAAGACAAATGTTGACTACATGGCTCAAGCTATGGATTTACAATACGAGCTGGATTAGAATTTAATATGCAATGAAAACAGTGGGATTATTAAGACTAATAGTGATGAATATCTATCCTTCGTAACAAATGATAGAGCAGATATTACTGTAGTAGAAGCTGAAGATTCTTCAGAGATGGACAACAAAAGTATTCTTGTAATTGGAGATTCAATTATTAGAGGAACTGATATTTATATTTGCAGAGATGATAATGAACATCGAATAGTGTTATGCTTGCCAGGAACAAGAATAGAAGATGTGAAACAAGTCTTGGAATGCCTTAATGTAAGGAAGTATGGATCTGTTTTTATTCATGTTGGTACAAATGATATCACCCGCAAGGATTTTCTGACTGTTAGTAGGGAACTGACAGCCTTCTTAGATAGTATAGCTTGTACTGGTGTTAGGACGTATTTTTCACAAATCACCTATATAAAGGATAGTCAGGTTACTGTGAATGAAAAGATCTTTTGGATAAATACCTACATGGAAAAAAATATCTTGTTTTAAAAAATGGAAATGTGTAGAGCATTCAAGCCTTGTTTTGGGCACACGTGTTTGGACAGGATGGTGTGCATTTGTCAAGATCAGGGAAGAGAATTTTTCAAGCAGATATTTTGCAATATTTGACAAACACTAGGCAGGAGTTTTGCCAGGTAGAAAATTTAACAGTTCACAGATAGCAACATTTGATGCATCTCTGATGGTTGTTAATACTGGGAACATTAATAATAAAGTTTTTTTATTGGAAAATTTGTTACGTTCCCACAAGACCGATGTTGTTATTGTTTATGAAACATGGTTAAAGCACAATGACTGGAAACCAGTTCTGTCAGGATATAAATGTTTTTACCGTAACAGACATTGTAAAAAAAAATCAGGAGGAGGTGTTATGATAGGGATTAAAGATAGCTATGAGACCTTGTGATTATTACATGTTCAATGATAACACCAATACTAAAGACTGTGTAACTGTGACAATTAAGACAACCCTGGAACACATAACAATTGTTGGAGTGTAAAGACCATCAAAGTCAAGTGCAGATGACCTAGAGGAATTCATACATTTCTTACATGAAACACAAGAGGGAAGAATAATATTAACTGGGGACTTAAATTTACCTGAAACAGACAAGAATAATATTGATTCAACAATGTTAGTAAGGAAATTATTCACAGAGTATATTCAGGAACAATAATTGCTTCAGATTGTAATAAAAACCCTACCGGGATGGAATCTACTAGACATTGTGTTCCCAAAGAAATTACTTTTACTTCAAGTCAAGTTGTACCACCATTGATGTGCAGTGTTCATGCGGTTATTAAGGTTAATTTGTTGCTAGATAATTCTGCCAAACTGAAATCTAAGCCAATGCACCGAAGGTTAATTACAGATTATATGGAAGCAAAATAGTCACTAAGTAAAACTAATTGGAGTGAGATGTTCAGTGGAAAAACTGCAGATGTAATATGGTAAATTTTGAAGGAGAAATTGTTTGAATGCAAAAAGTAAAAAAAAAATGTTTAACATCAGGATCTAGGCATACAACATCGGGGGGGTATATTTCCATAAGAACAAAATATTTGATTAAGGTGAGAGGCAAAAAATATAAGAAATGGAAGACAGGTTGAGCTACAACTTTGAAAACTGAAATAAACAAGCTGGACAAACAGATTAAGCATAATGTGAGTCAAGATCAAGAAAAAATTGAAGAAAATTTATATAAAGATATTGAACATAATAGGAAACCTTTTTATAGATACATAAGATATGGAAGGAGTATATTGATAAACTGTGTGAAGATTTTAAAATTTATCCTCAGACACAACAGATTATAGATATATTTACAAAATCTTATGGAAAACAGTTTGATTCCACAAAAGGGCTGATAAGTTGTCCTAGTGGCATCTAGGTAACCCCAGATACAGAAATCAAATTAGATTATATTGAAAAAGAACTGCACAAACTGGAGCCAAACAAAGCAGAGGGAGGAAATGGAATTAGTAACAATGACCTGAGAACACTTCAGCAAGAGCTTACAGTGCCATTATATCTATTATTCACTAGGTCATATAAATAGGGGAGGGGGGGGATTCCTTAAGATTGGTGACATGTGCTTATTAAACCTGCGTTTTAGGCAAAGGGGAGTAGGACAAACCCAGAGTCATATAGACCCTTAAGTCTACTTTCATGTTATGGAAAAATAATGGAGAAGGTAATATTGGACAAGTTATTGTCAGAACTGGATAATTTTGGACTTGAAACCATATGTCAGCATGCATATGTTGAACATCGATCTATTACCACCTGTAACATGATGTTATATAACAATATAATAACAGCTATGAATGAAAAATTGTGCTGTGATGTAATTTATATAGATTTAACTTCATTATTTGACAGGGTCATACCCAAAACACTGATCAATAAATTAGGACAACTAGGTATTAATGTACTCTTGATAAGATGGATAGCTGCATGGCTTACAAATAGACATGGCAAGTATCATACAGCAACTGGGCAGGTGAAATCCTTGGTTAATGTTGGGGTGTCCCACAGGGCTCCAGATCATATCTTTCAGACCTAACATTTTTATCTAAGGTGTTCTACAGTCTATATGCAGATGACCTGCAATTGGATAAACTGATTACATGTGTTACAGATAAAGCATGTCTGCAAAAGAACTTGACTAAATTGACCATTTGGGCACAGGAGAATAATATGCTGATAAATATATCAAAAACTAAGCATTTGAGATTTAGGAGACATAAACTGAAAGGTGAATATTTAATACAGTACAGAGTGATTGAAATTGTAGACTAATTTAAGGACCTGGTATATGGGTAGATTCAGCTATGATATTTTTCTAATCATATCAACCAATTGGTTAATGATAGCTATTGATCTATAGGTTGTATTAAAAAAATTATAAAGTCTAGGAAATCAAAAATAATGAAGCCATTGTTTGTTAGTTACATTAGACCCAAACATGAGTATGGAATAACGATATGGAAACTCTATAAGAAAACAAGCATGAATAAACTGGAAAGAGTACAGCAGAAATATGCCAAGGGCATCCATGGATGTGAACATTTAAGTTTTTATGAAAGACTAATATATCTGAACTTGTACAGTGTCTCTTACAGGTATCTAAGAGGAGATCTTATTCATGTATATAGGGCATTTAGAGACAACTACCTCTAGGAATGTTTGGGGTTATCAAAAAGTACTAGAAAATCATCAGACAACCTATGTAGAAGATTCTATAGGAATGAGAAGTGTACTAATTGGTTCTCTGACAGGGGAGCTGATGCATGGAACAGACTACCAAATTACATTAAAGCAAATATTAGTTTAGATATTTTTAAGAACAACCTGTACACTTATTATGGGAACAAGTGTTTTGGTATATTGGCAAGCTAGAAGGGCATTAATGCACATGCTTGAAATATTTGTAAGTATGTACCCTTGAAATGTTAGGTAAATCTACTTCCCTCATTGGTTGTCTTTAATAGATAAGGAGATAATAAATAATGTTGTAGGTAATGCAGCTTTGGTTTAACATGAGTTCAGAATATTTATGGTGGGAAGATCTTAGGAGAAGACTTTTGATAAATTACATTGTCCTGCCTTATATATAATGACTGAATATATGAATTTTCCAGATTACTTCTCACAGCTTTTGTCCAGCTTATACAGAACCCCAATGGTTTTTACTAAAACAGGTTATTATGAATTAGATATTTTACTAGTCGATAAGACAGGGCTCATTACTACCATTGCTATTTGAGTTAGAAATTGCATTGGTGAAACATGGTTGTAAAGATGCAACTAGTATAAAATGTATTAGATAAGACTTTGAGTACTGATAGATACATGATATTAGAATGGTTAATATATATCGATTGCGGAGTTGTACTCCAATTATAATGTTTTAGTAAGACCACTTGAATACATTAACTCTGAATCTATCACACTAATATTTTATAAGAGAAAGAAACTTAAGAAAGATGATTGAGTGTGATGGATTGGCATTATAAATTTGTTCTTAAACTTTTGCTTTAGTATAATAAGATAGTAGCATGTATGCATTGATTAGTGCTTTTACATTATCTCTTTAAGTGTCTTATGAGACAATGTATTGGTTTGGTATTCCTAAATATTGCCTAATTTACATACATTAGCTGATTCAAATATAATTATAAGAACATAAATGGATAAACAAAATATATAAGAGATAGATTTATGTTGTTATTTAGTCCTATACATTTTAAATAATCACCTCTTTTTAACTTTATTTATTAAAATATTTCATATTTAAAGTTTTTTATATAGAGAAAACTATCATATTTAATATGTGAAAATTAGAACTAAGCTTGTCTTTTTATTCTGATACACTGGTGATTGATATATTTTGATATGTTTGTAGAGTGTTGTTTTAAGTTACTATATTGTGAATTTGATATGTTATTGCATAAAAAAATTCCTTTTTATTGATGTAATCTGGAAAAAGAAAAGTTGACTAACAAAAGTAGTAGCTGAGTGGTTCTATTTTTGTGTTGTTTCTGACATCAAAAACTGGATCTTTATAAATGTGCTGATAAGATGGGAGAGAAGAAATATAGACAGTTCATGCACTTTAATACACAAAAAGATAAAATACATTCATGATGTATAAAGTTAAATTAATACAAAGAAACAAATTTATGCATTTAGAATTTTATATAGATAAGTAACAAAAACATTTATGGATTTAGTAGTTAGTTTTATATTAATTTAATTCCTTGCGAGATGATTTCTGAAATACAATTGTTAAGTAATAACTGGAATCCAATATTTCATATTAAAGATATACTAATCAACATTTTATGTAATTTAATTAACAAATAATTGCAGAGGAATTTGGTTTTAAATGAGGAAGTTAGAGGGTAAGTTTGAATAGAGATGTCATTCAAACTAGGCATATTAAACTCCAGGGATGGTGTGAGTTATAAATTAACTCACTGTTTTGTATTTCAGTTTATACTTTATTGTTATTTGGTGTCTACTATTACCAGTAGATTAAGTTCAATTGATACCTATGAAAGATTTACTTTTGACCATAAATAATTTAGGTTGTCTTCCCTCTGATATATTATTTAAGATGAATATATATTTAATATATAAAATATATAATAATAGAATATTTACTAACATGCCATCTGTGAAGTGTATTGTTACATCTTGTTAGTATCCCACCAGACTGCCACCAATTAATGTGACATCCAGATAATATCCCATTGGACTGCCAACATTAATGTTACATCTCCCACTATCCTGAGTCAGTAACTAAGGAGCTTCAATCCTCACTACTGACTTCAGTGTGAGACTGTCACTTAAAGAGGAGTAATATTTCACAATTTTCCTCTATGAGCACAACAGGAACATGCTCTATATTCACGAACTGGACTATATACTTCTGCACACTTCTAATACAACTCCTTATTACTCACTTCAGAGCAATGTGTACCAGTTTAAGACCCCTGATTCACTCACATTTAAATAAATTAAATCTCACACATCCAAACACTTCTGGGAAAGGATGACACAGATTTCCAGCTGTGTCCTGTCCCCAAAATAATATGGTAATGCTGCCACCAATCAGAGTGTCTTGATGCCCTTCTAAAGGGATGTCCAATTATGAAAATGAAATATTACAACAAATAAAAGCAAATGACCTAAGCAGCCAGGGTTTTGGAGTGGCCCAGGAAGTTATCAAGGCAAGTATAGGCACTCTCATATCACTAAAAAAAACACTGATTGTCCAGCCACAATGTAAGTTAATAAAAAATATGTAATATTAAGCAAAATGATTAAAAATATAAAACAGTAATTCCCAATAAACAAACAGAACTCATCACCAGGTAAATTAAATCAATACTGCAGGACAGAGATCCAACATTCAGAAAAACTCTAACTGATCCAGCTGATTAGTTATAATTTCCTAATTAACTAAAGAACACTGTCTCTGATCTAAACTAAATTACTACAACAGAGCAAAGATAGGTTTACAGTTCTTGGTGAGTCCTTTTTGGATATGTATTGCACGATACATCTGTGATCAACTGACAACTGATTGTTAACTGGCTGTAACTCTCTTCAGCAGGCTCTTTATAGACTAGCGCAACTGCCAACTATTCCAGTTTTAATTTTCATTTCATATTTTAAAATTCAACCAACAGCTGTTTTCTAAAAGTTCCTTCCTTTCTTTCAGCTTCTGACAGTAACACATAGCAACTGTCAACATTCAATTGACATCATCTGCTGATCAGTTGAATCTGAGACAGTTTGTCTTTAGAATCTCTCTTCACAAACATGCACTGTTAGAAATGTACAAATACACTGTTCAAACCTTTAAAGCATTCTGTACAAACAGATCATAAATCAACATGTAAGAACTTATTTACAATATCATAGCTAATCATGCTAGGATGCAATATGCAGAACAATCTGAAAAGTATATACAAAACATCAGCCAGACATGCTAGCACAGATGACAGTGTCTAATTTCCTTCACATGTATTTCCATTAATGTTAATGGATTGAATAACAGTTGTAACAGGGGTAGCTTAATTAAATATTTAAATATGTTTAATACTCCAGTTATATTTTTATGAGAAACACACTTACTACAAGAGGATATAACTACTTCTCATTATAAGCAGAAGGGAAGAGGTGTCACAATTCTATGGAAAAAATATGTTCCAATTTCTAAATTCTTAAGTGTATATATATTGATAAGAAGGGCATGTTTTGCTTAGTGAATTTGGAAATAAGAGGGAAAATATACACTTTAATCAATGTTTATTGGATTCCTGGATTAGGAATGAAAGGTTTTAAACACCAATTGGATGAAATAATACAACTTTCCAAAGGAAGTGTTATTTTATCTGGTGATTTTAACTGTATTTTAAATGATAAAAACATGAATGCTATTAATAAACATAGGAAACCAGCATCAGCTAAAGCATTAATTGATTTTTATAGATATATTCAATATTAATGCTATAAATGATTTTTCAGAAGTCATTATTTTTTACACATTTTTTCACATAGACATGGTGCACAATACAGGATAGATAAAGCATATGTTTCAAATGATATAACTACAAAGTTAGATAAAGTTAACATTCTTTTTTGTCCACTATCAGATCATAATGCTATTACATTTGAAGTCATGATAAGTTCCTAAAATAATATTTCAGTTAAAGAATACCAGCATATATAACTAATTTAAAACAATTCTTAATGATAAGAAATTTCGATCATTTATAAATATAAATATGAATGAAGATATAGCAGAGATATTTGTCTGTGATTCTTTAAAAGCATATTTATATGGTAAACTGATATATTGGTATATAAATAAGAAAAAATGATGGGATAAAGAACTAATGGATTTACAAGAGAAAATAGAGACACTTAAATTAGATATTCAAAACATTAATAAAACTTGAATTGAGGAACACAATAAGTTAAACAAAAAAGATTTTAAAACTTTACATCATAAAACTATGATAAATTTAGAGCAGATCAAGATGAACTCTTATTTCTTGCATTCTAAAAATCAACATAAACTAGCAATTAGATGAAAGAAGATGATCAAATCTAACCATGTTACAGAAGTTTATAATCCAAATAGTGAATAGAAGGTCACAGAACTAGAAGATAGTTTAGAGGCATTTAGAACTCACTTTAATTTAATTAATCAATTTAACCCAGAAGTAGAATCACAAAAAGTAATTAAATCCTTTCTTAAAAATATATATTAAAAATAAATTATTGAAGGGTCAAATAAAGTTAATTGACAAATCGATCTTAATGTCTGAACTAAAATTTCAAATAAATAAACTAAAATTTAGTAAAGCCCTAGGAAATGATGGAATTATACCAGTTTATATAAATTAATGGTGAAAGAGGTTTTAGTAGTGCTATTGAAAGTATATTCTTTAGTTAATAAATTAACTGATGTTTCTCCTTCTTGGAAATATACACTCATTTCACCTATATTAAAACCTGATAAAGGTACAACAAAATGTACTTCCTATAGACAAATCTCATTATTAAATGCTGACTATAAAATATTTATGACAAGATATGCTAATAGAATCAAACAATTACTTCCCCCTCTGATAAATGAAGATGAAACTGGGTTCATAATGAATAGAAACTCTTACGATAATATTAAAAGAAAACTTACAATAATAATTGTATTAATGATTCAAATAGTAATTTGACTTTGGTAATCTTAGATATTAATATTGCCTTTGATTCCATTCATTGGGACTATTTATTATCTGTCTTAGAGGAATATAATTTTTCAGATGATTTTATACAACTTATTAAAATACTTTTTATAAAAATTGGATCATATATTTCCAAACCAATTATAATAAATAAAGGTAGTAAGCAAGCATGCCCTTTATCACTTTTATTATTTGCTTTAGTCATGGAACCATTTGCAAACTATATTAGATCAAATACAAATATTAAAGGTTTCCAAATAAATGCTAAACTAAATTCAAAAAGGGTCTATATTAAATCATGAAATGCTTAAAAAATCGAACGGTGATTGATCGACCCTATGGAAGCAAAAGCTTACAATGTCAAAGTGTCAGAACAGCTATTTTTTTTCCCTTGGAAAAAAATCGCTGTTCCAACAAAAAATAAATAAATAAATAAAAAAAATCAATTTCAAACATTACATTAAGTGGGGGCTTCACCCCCCACACTCCCCCACTTAAATTTATCAACTCTGAGACCACACT
>NC_056732.1:1251220186-1251225186 GCF_019279795.1 Protopterus annectens | reverse complement strand
TAACAAATTCTTCAAAAGGTAAAATGGATGCATCCCAAATAAGGAAAAGATCATCTACAAATCTCTTGTAAAACATGAGTGTTAAACACTGTCAGGTGCAGCTTGACATAGTACTATGCATGTATCACTGTTAAAGTACAAATCGTGTTTTCTAGGAGAGGAGCATCTCATAGGATTTCTCAGTAAAATCTGCGTTATTATGAGAAATCATAGACCAATTTTAATTTAATTGATGTCATTAAACAGTTTCTGTATAAGACAGTCTGCTTCAAGTCTGTGCCAAGATGTGAGTTACATAGTAGTGATCAAGCTAATAGACAGGCTGTGTCTTCAGATGAAATACATCATAGCAATGGTGGATATTAAATCAAATGTATTGATGCAGCTGGACCATGAATATAGATTATAGTGTTAACATCCTGTGGAAATCCTAGATTAAATATACTGGAGACATATTGCACAATTATTGTGAGTATATTTCCAGACTGAGTGTTAAAATTGTTTACGAGCAATCATCCTAGGAATTCCACTACCATAAAAACAACAGAACTATCAACTTTCTTCAGGAACACAGTTCTTTCTCCTTGGGAATGCTAGACAAAAACAAATTATGCTGCCAATGCATGCTCTTATGGCATACTCAAACAATATGTATTCTCTAGAAATCTATATTTTACTGAAATTCACTTTCAACATTTAACCAACCCAGTGGTATAGGGGGATGAATTCCTGACTGCCGCCCATGTGACCCGAGTTTGATTACCAGATTGAGCACTTGACACAGTTGGCAAGGATGATGGGCAAGACTATCTTGAGAGGGAAGGGAGGAGCCCAAAACATGTTGTTATTCTATAGAGGAATGGGTGAGGCATATAGCCAGGGTGTGGGCATGTTGTTCACCAAGTCACAGGTCAATGATAACTTTCATTGAGCAAGTGCATGAGAGCATGTAATTGCAGAAGGACAAGACATTTTGGATACCATGATGAGGCAAGTCAAATATGCCAACCGTCCAGTGGAGGAGTTAAACACTCATACCCCGGATGTTAGAAAGGGCACAAGTAACCCTCATGGCTGTGTGAATGTCAGCCCCTCAGATGGCTGTCAGTGTAGTGGATTTGAGGATGATCCCCTCTATGGGGAATGAATGGGCTAGAGTCTGATGGACAAAGGAAAAAAGATATAGAAAAAAAAAAGTTTTAAAAAAGTACGAACCTTTTAACTAGTTTTGGGTGATTTGTCACCAAGCATCTAGTCAGGTAAATGATTATAAAAAAATAAGCATTTTCTTATAACAACAGAGTGGTGGCACTATTTGCTAGGCATTCTGAGAAGAACAGCTGTGATTTCCATACCATTCATAACTGACCTTGAACTGTTTTGGACTGAAGGAGATGGCCTTAGGATGGTGGAGTTTTAGAGGAATAATTTACCTGCCCAACATATGAAGCTCTTAAGTACGGGAACTATTGCTTGTGGGCCTTTGTACTGGTCCTCATTATCTCTATATATTGGGTATCTCAAGTCAATTCTATTAGATAAAGGAAGAGAATGACAAACATGGTCTTCTCATCTATTTTTTTTTTCATGGATAGGCCTGCTCAGATTATTGTTTTCCAGGTATTGAATCTGACTATATTGTGCTGTATTGTGCTGTCTTGACTTCTTTCTGACAAAGCAAGTTGCAGCTATCATCAGTTTGCCTTTCTCCTCTGATGAGTGTCAGGTGACCAAAGCTCTTGATATTTATAGAAGCTTTCTTACAGTGATATGTGGCCTTGTGCTTTGCATATCTGATACTACAATGCAGAATGCCTAGATTTACCAAGGTTTCACCTCGAGCTGCTTCTTCTGGGGTTGACTGCAGTGAATGGATTAGTATTTGGAAATTCATGTTTTTAATTACCTGAAGATGCCTTTTAAAGTTGCACTGCTAACCTACTAAACCATATATATGCACAGACAACAGACTAATTGTAGGACTGCATGCATACTTAGTGTCCTAAGTTTGCCCTCTGCACAACCAGTGAGAATTCTCGAAGCATTCCCAAACTGATGTTACTGCCATCACGGTTTCACATGTTGTTACATCTTCTCTCTGGAAAACATGGTCCCACTGAATGATAGAGTTTTCCCTCATGGTTACCTTTATATAGGCATTAAGGTTGTCCATTAACACAGTTGTCAGTTGACAAAACCTGACTATAATAAACAATTTTAATTGTGTTGCTTATATTCAGGGGAATTCACAAACAGTTTGTGCTGTGGTGAACAGGCATGATGTGTTTGTCTTAGTTCAACTGTGGTGTGTACATTAATGTGATTTATGAATGAGATGTGGACATATGTGACCACATACAGAAGTATGGCACCTTTATCTACTGCAGACTGTGATAACATACAGAGGCTCTTCCACCTGAGAAGCTTTGCAGGAATACCTTTCCATTGCTACAGGAATAGGATGCTGAAGATGTACAGCAACATTTTATTGTGCTAAACAAGCACCAAAAACACACCTGAATTCACAACGTATCACTTCTTATTGATTGGAAAAGTCTAAAGCTGTTTAATACTGTTATGACAGCCAGGCACATAAATATATAAATAACAGTTATTTATTTAAGTTTGTTTATTAGGGTAGGATGCTGATCTCATTGGACCAATTTCAGGCCCAGCTCAATTGTACAGAGATAGAAGATAAGTAAACCTTTGGGCCACAGGTATCTGTGGCATGAATATTCATAAAATGGCTACCTTGTATGCCTGTATTCTAACAAGGCAAAAGAAAAAAAGAGCCAGAAAGAAGATGCCATGTGCTAATGAAGAAAGGTGCTCTTAACAAAATAAAGTTGTGTGTACCTGGAAAGGTACTCTGAAAAAAATAAAGTGGTGTACCTGGAACACCTTCCTTGATGAAGCAAATCATCTGCAACCAATGCATGTAAGAGAGGGAAGAAAAAAAAGACATTTCCTTGCAACACTGAAATATTTGTTTGAAGGAAAACTTTGTTCTTCAATGAGCAGTGAAACAGGTTGACCGAACAGGTCAGTTGCTCATCATATGCCTTGCAAGTGTAATTCGTATGACAATAACTGCTGCATGCAGAAGCAGAAGCTGTTGCAAAGAAAATATGTATGAATACATCAATGTGGTTATTCCACTGTAATGAAAAATGAGCTTTGAAATAAAGGGGAAAACCTTCTTCACAACAAACCACAATAAAGATCCACTGAGACACATTAACAAAACAAGCAATGTTGGCTACATCTTTTGTACTACTGAATGTAGGTATGTTTCATAAATGAACTTATTCAAAATATGCATAGACAGTCCTAAATCTGTAGATACTATGTATTCTGCATACCTTTTGGTACATTGCTCCAGCACATATCATCTAATTAAAATTACCATTATGCTTATCATAACTGAAGATAATCCACTGACCTTTTATAGTTTGGAACTGCTTTGTTAGTGGATTTTAGAGACTGGTTCACTCTCTAATTATCATTGTTTGCAAACACCTGCAATATGGCTTATTTATTATGTGTAACCAATATATAATTTAAAACAGCATTTTCCTCCTGTCAAATGGTGTTAGGTCAGCACAATTTTCTGGCTATGAATAATATCTATAATGTCTTTCCCTTAGTCAGCTGTATTTGAATATTCAATCATTTACAATCGCTCACTACATATGTGCATGCTTTCAATTTCCAATATTCAAGTACTATCAAATTTTATGCTGACATGAGTGGCAAGCTATTAAAACAAAATTTAACTGTAAGTTATTATTATTATGATTTGTCAGTCCTTGTGTGTGTGTGTGTGTGTGTGTGTGTGTGTGTGCGTGTGTGTGTGTCTGTGTGTGTGTGTTTGTGTGTGTGTGTGTGTGTGTGTGTGTGTGTGTGTGTGCAAAAAAACGTGTGTGTGTGTGTATATATATATATATATGTATATGTGTGTGTGTGTGTGTGTGTGTGTGTGTGTGTGTGTGTGTGTGTATGTATACACACACACACACACACACACACACACACACACAAATAATATGTATTCATTCTGTATAGTGTACATCTAAATGAACATTAAAGGGCATTATTTGAATTAGGTAAATCTACTTTAAGAAAATGCTTGCTTCTGACTGAGGTAGTGTTTAAAGATTTTATCAAGAAATGACTGTTCATTGAGGTTATGTTTTGTCCATGAAATATGCATTTCATATCTCTTTCATTTCATTAACATAATTTAATTTGTGCTTTGCATTTTGTGCATAATACATATTTGATTTACAAAACAAATATTTCCATTAGAAAATGAATTTCATGCAGGCAAAAAGCAGAACCAAATGATGTATTGAAAGAAAATAAGAAGAAATGAAATGCTTTTTCTTGGTCTATTAAAAAATCTATGGCATTGACAGAAAATGCACTTAGTAGTACATTTAAAAAGTAGCACATATGTCAGTGTATTAGCAAGCAGAACTGGAAATACAAATATTTTCTTACATCATGCCAACAATTTCTTAGTTTTAATTTAGTTGGGTTAAAAGCCCAAAACAATTTCATTTAATTTCCTGATGTGATAGGCGGTGGTACTCTGTATACATGGTAACCATTTATTCCCCCATAGTTCTGATTTCAAAATTTGTTTCTGTGGAAAATGCAAACCAATCATGTGGAGTAGTTGCAGCATTAATATTTCATATAGCAAAGTGTTTCTTTCTCAGTTAAAAATATTTCTATAAATCAAAAGCCCGAACAATGTATATTGCTTTTGTATTATTTAGCTGTTTATTGGCTGCTGAGTATCCATTCCAGTCTAACATTCCAGACAGGATCTTTAAGTATTTCTATGCTGATATTTTTGGTAAAGATGCTTGAAACACCTATAAACCCCATATTTTGACAGAAGAGAAATGTCATTGAAATTATTTTAAGAACTAGTCATTTGCAGTAAGTATGACAGATCTATTACACAAGGTTAGCAGGGACATAGGATA
>NC_056732.1:1251017686-1251215186 GCF_019279795.1 Protopterus annectens | reverse complement strand
CTCTCATTCTGATGTCTTAAGATGTCTTGATATTTTTCAGCTGTTAATTTGATGTTAGAATCATAACCATTTCAGCAGGTGCAAAAAGGATAACAAGGACAGTTGTAATATAAGTAGTAACAGTCTTTTGACATCCACATTTTCTTGCAACTTAAATCTTAAATGCATTTCACGGCAGGCTGCCTAGGGTTAGCAAGAGATCTGCAGGTTACATTGTTCTTTATTTTAATTTTAATGTAGGCATTGCTTTTGGAAGGTGGTGGGGTAGGGTAGTTTTATGTCAGAAGTGGAAAAGTTTACCTATTTGGAGGTATTTAGTTTACAGAAGATTTTGAAATATTATTTTAAGAATTTCTGGTTACTTGCACATCTCATACCAATGTATGTTTTTTGTCACTGAAAAAAAGAAATTTTGCATAGCAGCAGGGCTACACTCTGTGACAGTTAATTCTTCAAAAGATCAGACAAAGCTTTACAAATTCCATAGTTTATTTTATAATTTGAGCAAGTAATGAGTCGACTATTGTGATACTGAATAATGGATTGCTTCAAAAACTCAGCTACATAAAGTTATCGCCAGAGATCTATGTTGTCTATGAATATTGTATTTTATTAACTACTTATAAACATTTGAATGTTTATTAGTTTTCAAGAAAATCAGTCAGCAGTTTTAACTGTTTACATTTTGAGGCTTTAGACAGTACATGCAACAGATATTTAAATACTAACTGTAACTGAAAACAGAATACATCAAATTATAAGCAGTTTTGGCCATGTTTGCATGCATTCAAATCCTAAAACCTAAACCAAAGAAATTTTTTTTATTCCTTTTCGATATCAGCTTTTTGTAAGTCTCATAAGCATGCAGTTTATCACAGCATAAACAAATGTGTTCCTTTATTTTAGCTGAGCAATCAATTATTTCTTAATTGCAAGAGTATATTACTATACATCACATAAAACAGATGAGGACCACACAGAACCATATATACATAGTAATAAGAACAGTCATAGTGTTTATGTGTATATTGTGTTAAATGTCGCAGATGGTAATAAAATCAAAAATCTTTAAATAAAAAAGAAAATCATTTAGAAAAAAATCAATCAACATAAGTGCATCTCCTGCCTTTTTCCAAATTTCTTTTAAATGACTGCTTTTTGTCATGATATTATAATATTGTTACCATAGTAATAAATTCTTTTAATTGTTTTGTCTTTATGGATGCATTTAGGGAATATTTCTCTTTTTAATCTCTATCAGTATTTTAACTGCAAGTATGAATGTTAAAATTCCAAAGCTGTTTTATGGAAAGGATGCAATTTTCTAACTAATATACTCATTTAATGTCTTTATTTAATTATATGGTTGTTCTATGCAAGTAGTTTGATGGCCTTGATTATGCTTCTGAAGACATTTTGTTAATCAGTATGCTTCCATATTATACAAATAAAATTTAACTGATTTGCACGCCAGAAGTTACAGCAGTCTGCATTTTCTCTTGTTTATTTGCATGCATTTTGACAATTGCCTTATTCAAGTAGGCACCAAGGTAATCTCTTCTTATGTGAACCCCCGAACGAAGATTACATTCAACATAAAGTAATACAGGGTGATACAGTTATAAACGGTAATGCTCAGCAAAGGCTATACTCCAGAAATGTCGCAGTATAGACAAAGTAAAATCTTATTATGTAGGTGTGGTATAGCTGGTGGCATATAGACACATAATAGGAATATTAAAATGCAAGTTAAATGATAAGAAATTAACAGCATAGGGTGCACAGGTAATATGCAAGCAAGAACTGTAGTTTAAATGCAATCTGTTGCTTATATAATGAAATGGTGAGCATAAGAGTGAATGGAGAAAAAGCATAGTGATGTTATAATTGTTAGAAACTGGAAATCTGATAAAGTAGAAATAAACTAATTATCTTCACAATATATAAACAAATACACACACATTTGCATTGTATCTGTCTCTCTCTCTCTCTCTTTATATATATATATATATATATATATATATATATATATATATATATTTAAAGACATCCATGGGGGTGCAGCGGTAGCATTGTTGCCTCACAGCAAGAGGTTTTCCTGTTCGATTCGCGGCTGGAGTACTTGGAGTGCCTTTTGTGTGGAGTCTGCATGTCCTCCCCGTGGTTGGGTGGGCGTTCGAAAGACATGCGTAAATGGACATGCCTTGGTTGAACGTCGAGCTGTCACCTCGGCGTTCATGAAAATCTACTGCCAATCATTAGCGGACTGGAGTTCTGCTGTGGCGACCCCTAACCGGGAAAAGCTGAACAACAACATATATATATATATATATATATATATATATATATATATATATATATATATATATATATATATATATATATATATATATATATATATATATATATGTATAGTTATATATATATATGTGTGTAAATTTGTGTGTTACTATTTTCCCTTTTGTCCAAGTTTATTGGAATCTCAGAGATAATGGTAATATATTTACAGACAAAAGCTTTGGGATCAAGGCCCCTATACTGGGGAATAAAAGAGTAAAACCTCTTTGCAAAAGCAATATTTATAGAGTCTGTGAGATATGTTTTGTTAAACTAAACAGAATCATGGCATTCAATCTAGAAAAGGAAGTTAAACTTATTCAGTAACTATGTACTTCTGTTTCATATGATAAAAGTCTTTATCAGACTCGGAATCACTGTATTTTTACATTTTAATTTGATTAGTTCTAGTAGCTATTCTACTATTATTTGATCTTCTTGTTTTTATTTGATGCCTCTTTTTTTCAACAAGAAACATTATTATTAATTTATCACTTATGACATAGGCAATCATACTTTTATATAAATGAAAACAAACCATATTGGCATAACTTTAGTTGCAAATATTATACATCGCAAACCATGTTGACATAATTCATAATTGTAGTTGCAAACATTATACATCACTTATAATCCATCCAGTCATTGTCAGTCAAACATTACATAGCTCATTCATATCCTGCCTTCTTTTAAATCTCGTTCTTCCTCTGCATGTATTGTTCCCACAATTCCCATTTTTTCCTATGTATTTTGCTCCTACCCTTTTCTAAAGATCCTAGTTCCGTTTGTTTTATCTCTGTTACCATATTCACTACTTCTAGTAAAGTTGGTTTAGACTTTGATTTCCATTTTCTAGTAATTGCTTTTTGGCAGCCACCATAATTAGACTCAGCAAGGCCTTACCCTATCTAGGCAATTCCGATTCCATATCATAGCTCAAAAAATAATTTCCTTAATTACACCAATTTGCTCACCCAATATCTCTGACAGAGCAGTCTGCATGGGAATCTTAAAGTCTGCCATCTCATTACACTCCCAGAAAATATGCTCCAAGTTACCTCTTTCTTCCCCATCACACCTCCAATATTTGCTATCTACCTGAGTTAAATTCTTTGGAGTCTACTTGGGGTATAAAAATAGCTATGTAAACACTTCCAACCAAAAATCCTAAATCCTATAGACTTTGTTGCATATTTGAGAGATATAAAATTATGCACCCATTGTTTCTTTGTGAATTGCTTATCAAATCTTTCTTCCCAACCCTTTATAACCTTCTCTGATTAATTCTTGTACTTATCATGCAGTATTTTGTATGCTCTACTAACTATTCCTTTTTAAACAGCAGCTTCTGTTTTAGATTCTACTAAAATCTCTACCACTGCTTGTCTTTCACATAGGATCACTCTATTTACTTCTCTTTGCCATTACACTGAAATCAATTCTTGACAGGGAATGTAATCTCTATCATGCAGTCCAAATAAATACTTGGCTTCTTCCCATTCTATTACTTTTCCCTCTCTAATTATTTACTCTCAATACCTTCTTTTTTTTACCAGTTTTCTCCAATAAATTCCAGCCCCTCTTGCCTAATGTCTGTATCCCTAATTGCAGTCATCCCTATTGGCAAAATCTCCTTTCTCCAAAATATGCATGACCTGTGTGTAAATTAAAGGGACTAAAAACATTTTAACTGCTTGTATCTTTCTATCCATATCTATATAACAGAGCTTCTAATTTCTCAGGTTTTGTATTATCTTTTTTCTGTCTCTTTCTACATATCATTAGCTGCCACACAAGAATCCTTTTTAACCATACGCTTAAATACTTCATTTTATCATGTTCCCATAAATAGTGATATTGCTGAACCAATTCATGTTTGGGTACATAATTTATTGCTATTGCCTTTGTTTTATATTCATTAATTTTGTATCCTGAAAATATATGAAGTTGCCTCACAATGTTCCACAACACTAATGTCCTTTTCTGTTTTTTATCAGGTATAAATTAATATAATCTGCAACTTGAGCCAGCTTTCTTTGACTGCCTTACCAATTACATCCTTGAATTTCTGAGTCTCTTATTTTCTTTTCTAATGGTTCTAAATACAGTGCAAATAACAAAGAGGAAAGAGGACACCCCTGCTTGGTTCCTCTCCTCAAACAGAAATTATCAGAGAGGAACAGACCCAGTTTAACTTTTGCCTCAGATCCCTCATATATCCTCCTATTCAACCTTATAATTTTATCATGGAATGAAAATGCTTACAATGCCCTGCTCATAAACTCCCAGCTTACTCTATCAAATGCTTTCTCTGCATCAAGACGCACCAACAACAGTGGAATATTTTTACACTCAGCTTTCCTCTGGATCATCAGCGTTCTGTTAATGTTGGCAAATGTTTGCCTCCCCTCCACAAAACCACATTGATTCATGTCTATCAATTTTGGCATCACCTTTACCATTCTTTTAGCCATTATAGACATAAACACTTTATAATCATGGCTTGGATTGAAATGGGCCTGCCTGTACAAAGCTAGAACTGATGGGTATTTACCCTCTTTAGGTATTTCAGTCTCCACTACTTTCTTCCAGGAAGTTGGTGCTTCTCCTCCTCTTAAAATACTGTTAAACAAAACCTTCCAGATCTTTATCAATGTTTTCCTTCCTAGCTTCCAAATTTCCACAGGAATACCATCTGTTCCTGGGGGCTTTCATGTTGATTGGTTATACATCACCATTTAAATCTCATCTCCTCCTATCCTAACTATTAGTAATTGAGCCTCATCTACCTTTAACCTTGGTATATTTAATTCTTCCATAAACATTTCCATTTGTACCTTTTCTTGATCACCATATTTCTCTGCTTTATACAGACTTTCATAACATTTCCAAAATATTACTAGTAAATCTACAGGCTCTCTTGTTATCTTCCTTGTTACAGGCTCCCTACGCTTGGCAACAACCCTTTCTATGTTCTGTCATTGCGCTAAAAGATTTTTCTCTGGCATTATTATCAAAAAACAGTTCCTTAGCAGGACTCTTTCTAAACTCATGCTTAATATTGAGGTAATCCTTTATTTTCTACTTAGCACTCTGCAATTAGTCCACTTCTTGTTCTGTGAGATTTCCTCTTTCTGCAATAATTTAACATTTGTCAGTCCCTCTAAATAAGTCATGTTGCTTCTTAACCATAGCTCCCTTTCTTTTATGTCCACCCTGTTTTTAAACTCCACTTTAAATTTATCCTACTCCCTAGCTATATTTTCAGAAAAAAAGTTCTGTGTTCTTTAATAACTCCTGAATAATTTCCACTACCTATTCCTTAAATTCCACCCTTTTCAAAAGATAAGTAGGAAAGTGCCAGTGTCTCACTTTTATTTCATTCCTCTGCATTTTTATTTTAGCTACTTTTGGGGTGTGATCTGAAATAGTTATTGGATGCATGTCAAAACTTTCAATTAAATGCACATGCCGCTGTGAAATATAAGTTATATCTAGCCTAGAACAGTTTTTGTATCTTGGGGAATAATACGTAAATTCACTTCAGACCCCTACTATTGAATTCACATCTTCCATGCCAAATATGTTCATGAATTTCTTCAAAAAATCTACTCTCCTTTGTTATATTTCCCTTCTGCTCCCCCAGCACATCTTCCATCCTACAAATCAAATTCCAGTCCCACCTATAAGTAATATTCCTTACTGAAATCTGATTATTTCTCCCAGAATTTTCTTAAGATCCATCATAGCAGTTTTAGGTGGAATATAAATACATGCCAAAGTAATCCTCCTCCCTTGACAGTAGTCCGTTAGTATTACATATCTACCATTGATATTTGTTATCCCATTCTATCACTATTGGAGCTTCTCTTGCAATTAATATAAGTACTGTTTCCTTTGTCACAGGTATTCTACTGAATAAGCTTCTGAGGCCCCCAAGCCTTTCTGTGTTGGAAGGAAGCCTTCTAGCTTATCAGTGAGAGTGGTAAGCACTAGGTAGCCTATCTACCACAAGAGGAGTGGTTTCTGGCACAGAAATTGTAGTCTATTGGCTATTTGGGCAGTTTTTTCATCTCTTTCAACTTTTTGGTTTAAAAGCCTGTTTTTGTGCTTGTTTCCCACCTTTTCTGTAACTAGTCTAGTCTAGATACAGATTTTCTGTATCCAAGACTGTTTGTAAGCTTCTGAGCAGTGTCAAAGTCTGCTAATCAATTTTCCCTTAGATCTACTAGTTCTCTCCTCTCCTGCACTTTTAATAGCTTATTAATCTACCACTTTACAAGACTTCTTGTAGCAATTATTGTAGCACACAAAAGTGCTACCAGCACTAAACGTTCTAAAAGGAAACAGCTCCAGTATTTATTATTAATGACCACCCCTCCAGGCATGTCTAAAGGTCAGTTCCCTGTGCTTTTTCCTATTAACCTGGTGAACTTGGACATACTGAAGCAATGGAGCAACTGCCTCATGTACACTGACAACCGTCTTCTCTTACCTCCCAACACTCAGACTTGCGAGAGATGCATTTATATATCCAAATTGGAAACCACGCTCTCTCCAGCCAAGACCGGAATAGCTGGTCAAGAGGAGAAGGTCAGCACTTGCACCACACCACATGGAACACATAGCCCTGTAGAACACACACCAGCATTGCCTTTATATAAAAACACAAACCGCACACCCACCTTCACGGAGGCTCTCAATAAAAATTTACCCAAACAGCAAAGACCTCCAAGGCAGAAATGTACTCGACCACCACAACACAACACTAATCATGAGACACATAACTCTCCTAAACAGTGTGCCACTCAACCAAAACCCCTAAGGCAAAACAGCATGCCCAATGCGCTAGTCATTGGTGACTCAATAGTGAGGCACACTGATGTCCCACTCACTAGGTTGAATAAGAAGAAAGTAACAGTCATCTGCCTGTCAGGTGCTAGGATCCACCAAATAACGTACACACTCAGGTCCCCCAACAACAGGAGCAAATATGACTCTGTCATTCTACATGTGGGTGTAAATGACCTGAGATGTACCTCCCTGGACTAAATGAAAAGAGACATGGAGGAACTCTCGGATTATGTAGCCCAGGCGGGTATGACCCTAGCCTTGAGAAGCACCCTACCATCACCCAGAATGATACCACAGTGCAAGCAGAAAATGATTGAGTTCAACAATTGGCTAAGTTTCTGGTGTCACTCTAAGGGGATCCAGTATCTGTCTGCCTGGGATGACATGATTGACAGACCTTGGTGCTTTGCCAGAGATGGCCTGCAATTGTCACCTTTGGCTTCCAGATATTGGCCAAGGCTCTTGCCACCCCTATAGTGCCTTTTTCAGGTGGTGTTCCAAAGACCAAATTAGCACCATAACAGCTACAAACAAATATAATCTGAGAGTCATGCTGCTCAATGCTAGAAGTCTAAATTTCAGAATGCACTTGCTCGAAGCACTCCTTAAAATGGAGAACATCAACATTTGAGCCATAACAGAGACTTGGTTCAAGGCATCAGAAAGCACCCCTGCATTACCAAGCTATAACTCATTCCACACCTTTCGGCCCCAAAACTTGGATAGACGCTCCAAAGGCAGTGGTGTTTCCATATTCATAAAGGATGCACACACCTCCAGACTGGTAGTCCAACATAGGGCATCTGAGATACTTCAGGTGCAGCTAACACTGGGTAAGACAGCAATTCAGCTCGTAGCCTGCTATACATCCCCAACCATGTCCCAAGACTCACATTCCATGTTCCTAAGCACCCTGGAGAATATTAAGGTCCAACCTAACACTCTCATACTGGGCCACTTCAACTACCCCTCCATTAACTGGTAAAACTACTCATGTACCAATACACTTGCCCAACGTTTCCTGGAATTCATTAATTCCAATGCCCTTGACCAGCTCGTTCTTACCCCCACTAGAGGTAGCAACATCCTTGACTTGGTCATTACTAACATGGGTGACCAATACTGTACACCAATAGTCAACTCCTCCCTGGTTAGATCCGACACAAACGAATCACCTGGGAAATCCACCCCCCCCACAAAGGTAACCACCATGAAAAACTTCTCCAAAGCTAACTTTAGGCTCCTAGAAACAGAGGTGTCTAACTTCACTGCACCCATGCAAATAGAGATCAGTTGCATGACCACCGAATCATACACCAATGCACTGTACGAACACGTACACAAATGCATGGATCTCGTCATACCCAATAGAACTAAGATGCTCTCCCCCAAAAAAAGGAAACCAATCCGGTGGTCCCCTGCCATAAACAAACTCTACAACAGAAGGAGGAAACTGATGCGGAATATAGTGAAGTCCCAAGACTGGAAAAACTCCCTTATCAGCCTCAACAAAAGTTGAGATCCCTCATCAAATCCTCTAAAGCTAGCTATGAAAACAGAATTGCAACAGATAGTAAAGATAACCACAAAGCCTTCTATAGTTATGTAAAGAATCTCTACGGCAATACCCATATTTGCTTTGAGCTACTGCACAATGGTACCTCCTATACTGAGCCAACAGATATTGCCAATATACTGGCCGACAGATTCAGTGCCAACTTTACCCCTCTCTCCCCCCTAAGGGACCAGTCACAATACCAGTAGAATACCAGGCACCCAGTATTACTGCTGTACAGGTTAAAACAGCACTTTCCAAGGCCAAGAATACAGCTTCTATGGGACCTGACAATATCCCTGGCTGTGTTCTACATGAACTACAGAGTGAACTGGCAATTCATCTGTGTGCCTTGTTCAATCACAGCCTCACCTCAGGCTTTGTCCCTACCAAATGGCGCACTGCTAAAGTCATCCTTCACCACAAAGGAGGAGCGACTACAGACTCTGGGAACTATCGTCCCATTAGCCTGATGAGTCTGATATGCAAAGCTATGGAATGCATCATCATGAACCTAATAAACAAGGATATATTGTGTGAAGATAGGTGAAGGCTGCCAGCCTAGCCAGATAGAATTTTGTAGATAATTCTGCCATTTGTAAATATTAATGTAAGCCACAGGCTTGTAGTCTTAAATGTGAAAAGACTGCATTTGATATTGAACTGCAAAAATGTAACAACAGTGCACTTTGCTGTAAGAAAGCTAAGTCAAGCATTTTATGACTGTCGTTGATGTCAACATTTGGAGCAACTATGTCTAGAGGGAGGCATCCTACCTATTGTTTTAAGACCAGAGTTAATGGCTAGAATTTGCATGTATAAAGTTCTTTATTGCTCTGGTTTCTGACCAGGTGTGACAAATGTAAATGTATTTTTTGTTAGCCTGGGAACACCAGAGAAGTGTGAAGAATGATGTCATGTGAAGCAGCTCTGTGTTATCAATTTAAAGAGTGAGAATCAGAGAGCTCAGAGCATTTTGCCTTGAGAACATCCAATATCACCAGCACTGCCTGTTTCTATATGTAAGTTTATTTTAGAACTGTGTTTTCTCTTAGATATAGCTAGGAAATAGGAGGATTAGACTAGTTAGTTTTTCTGTGATGTCAGAACATTTCTACGGTATTAATTTAAGTATTTCTCTGTGATCTCTGAACTCTTGACAAGCACTGTGTAGTAAGAAGAATTGTCTGTTTTTATGATTTATTATTAAATATTTTTAAACCTTTCAACTGTGGCTGTTTTATGTAGAGTTAATTTAAGCTCTAGAGTACATTGCATGTATATAGTGATGCTGTACCAAGTCACTCTAATAAGCCTTGACTGTTCAGTCACACTTACCATTTGGATAATAGTAATGCACAGTAATAATTGGACACCCTTTCAGAAGGGCCTTTAAGTAGCTGATCTTAGTGGGTGGTGGCAGCTGGTACAACCATTTAGACTGGGCAGAAAAGGGGCACAGCTGGAGAAAACTGTGTCAGGCTTACCTAGGAATGTCTTTGTGGTTGTACATAACTCTTATCTCAAAGTGTGTGCGTGTCAGCTACTTGGGCAGGGACATGAAGTACCGGTTGGACAGATAGGGTCCTGGAGGTTTTAGCTTGGCCACTAGGATGAGATCTCGACCCTATGGCTGTGCCAGCGGGGAGTCTTATTGTCAACCTGGAGAGAAAGGGAGGAACCAACTCCAGACTGACTGTGATCTCTGTGTGCTCTTAAGGGAAATGATACTTTACTTGTGTGTGTATTTATTTTCCTTTCCCAATATGGATGCCCTTCACTGGTGTTAGTGGTGAGGATTGAGGCTCCTTGATTGCTGGGCCAGTGCATGGGCATCACATAGGGAATCTCCAAACTCTGGATCCATCACAGTTTGGTTTTGTGAAAGGTAGATCATGCCTGCTCAACCTGGTCAACTTCTTTGAGTCAGTCTCCAGAGCTGTGGATGAAGGCAAGGTGGTTCATATCTGGCTAAGGCCTTTGATACCATTCCTCACTCAGGAATCATAGAAAAACTCAGTAAGCTAGGCTTCAACCACTATATTACTAGGTGGGTTGCAAACTGGCTCACAGGTAGAACCCACAGTGTGAAAGTAGCTGACTCCAAGTCAAACTGCCGACCAGTCAAGAGTGGAATCTCACAGGTTCAGTCCTGGGTCCTCTCCTGTTTGGTATCTACTTCTCTGAAGTCCAGGCCAACACAAAGGGACTCTGGCTTGCAATGTTCGCAGATGATTGCAAGTTGGGCACTATTATTAACTCCCCAAGTGATGTTACATCCTACAGAAAGGCCTCACTGAGACAAATGACTGGTATAAGAACCATGGCCTTAAGCTCAATGTAAAAAAATGTGTCATCATCCCCTTTGGGAAAAACTTGGTTCCGATGAATTATCACATCAGTGGTAGTCATTTAAACAGAGAAGGCATTATAAGAGATCTGGGAACACAGGTTGACAGCAACCTCTCTTTTGACCACCACATTGAAACTGTGGTCAGAACGTTCTATGTGACACATCTCCTTACTAAGGGTTTTGCATCCAGGAAGAAAGAGGTCATTGTCTCCCTCTACTCTTCCCTCATTAGGCCAATCATTGAGTACAATGCCCCATTTGGCATGTACCTCACTAAACACCTGAAACAACTGGAGAGGCCACAAAACTACCTCACAAAGAGGATCCTAGGCCTTAAACATTTGCTCTATATGGACAGACTGAAAAACTTCCAACTATTCTTTGTCTCATATTGCCTAGTTAGAGGCAATCTCTGCTTGACTTACAAAGCCATGTCTGACCCAGCTCTGTTAGAAATGCGACATCTGAAAAAATCCCAATCCCTCCTCACCACATGCTCCAGAGACCTCATTACCACAATCAACAGAACATGCTGGAGGGATAGGTTCATAACCCAGAGGCTGCTCAAGCTATGGAATAGAGTTCTCATACATGTCAAGGAGAGCACCTGACTGGTCCTCTTCAAGAGAAGTCTTGATGAGTGGATGGGAAATAGAAAATTCACCCCGGGATCACTCAAAATTCACCCCAGGATCACTCCAGTGGCTTTACTCAACACAGGCACTCGGAACTAAGGTCTGGTGGTACAATGACAGGGTAATAATATGGGCTAGGCTTGTAAAGGCTCCAGGGGCATTAGCCTAGTACAAACCTATGAAACTATGAACCTATAACCATCCAGAAAACCTTTCTTTACAAATTCACATGTTCACTTCTTTCCAAATGGGTCTTCTGTTGCATAACTGTTTTTACTCTACATTTTAAACATAGTTCACTACTCTTTTTTTGTATATATTTGTGAGACCATTAACATTTAAAGATAATATTGAAAGGCTCATTATGTTAAAAAGTTATTATTCCCACCTTTTATTTCTAACAGTTTTTTGTTAAGTATCTAGTTCCAGCTTTTGTGTTACATGCACACACTAATGTTTGGCAGGTTGACCTTTTGTACAGTTTTCTTCTGTCATATTCATTTGAGCCTAGGTCACATCTTACAAAACTTTTTGTTTTTTGAAAGCCCTCAAACAAAAAAACAAATACACCACCAATGCATCCCCAAACACCTATTAATTTAATATTAACACACACAACTATGTACATCTTTAAATATTAAAGCTTTACCTTCTTATAGGAACAATTGTCCCAGACTGACAGCCACACTCATAGAATTGGGTTAATCTAAAAGGAAGGTTATTCATGCTAAGATATGTGGTACAGCCTGTGCTTCTACTAAGTACTGTCTGGTTTTGTCTTATCTTTATTACTGTCCCAAAATGAGAAAACACTTGAATGTTTTCAGAAAACATTATCTCCCAGTTATTGAAAGGAAGGCATTAAAAATAAGTATTTTGTTTTTATTGCTCTTTATCAGATTGTCTCCATGGAGACATGAGAACCAGATACAGGGTTGCTTCTACTGGTCTTTATTTATTTATGTATTTATTTACTAGAGGGGAGCTTTATTATGTTCAATGTTCTTTTTTATTTATTTGCTTTCTCTTAAAACTTGTCACTAGATAAAGACAAGGGCCGTAATTCAGTCATTCCTGTATGGAAGAATTAGAAAAAGCACATCATTTTTCATGTTGTCATACTCCTTTGAACAAACATTTCTTCTTTTTTACACTGCACTGCATACATTTCTTAAAACTGAACAAGGAGAAAGAGAAAAGAGCATTGCAGTGCTAAATTTCTTAAATCTGAACAAAGAGAAAGAGAAAAGAAGGAAAAAAAAAACAGGGGCACCTGTTTACTTAAGTATCCCTATTACAATTATTTGATGCCTCTTGTTTTTTTTTTTTTTTTTGGTTGTGATATTTTGCATTTATAGTATTTCTGTTGTGATGTTTTATATCCCAATGTATCAGGACTCAGTGTGTTACTTGAAACAGAAGCTAGGAATTATAAGGTCACGTAAGACAGAAAGTGAAAAAAAGTGTAGTGATCTTTTTGCAGTATTAAAGCCCTTTATCAGTCTCCTTTGTTCATATTATGTTAAATATCATTATTAATAAAACATGCGGCTAAAACACAAAAACTTTATTCCATTTAGCAATCACTTTCATTCAAAAGAATTTCATCAGAATGAAGTGAAAATAATATAATTGCACTTAAACAGATATCCAAAAGTCACATGGCATTACACATGACTAATGTCTTAGCTTTTTCTTCTTAAAAAAAAAAAATTCTCTTTATCATTAATTCCTGGAAATCAGCATGCATTCAGTCTTGCTTGCCACAAGTATTACTTCCAGTCTAACTCATCCTCGGAGTCAAACCTATTGTTAAAATTTTGAGCTTCAGTAACAGAAAAATATTCTTACTTTTACCAGAATTCTCAGCATGTCTAGCTATGGCATTCTTCCTATTTCCAATTTCAGTCACATGTAAGTGTTTATAAATCCTATGATACAACTCCCTTGTGGTCCTTCCAGGGTAAAATGACTGACTTAAAGAGCATCATGCTGCAAACACTGTCAAATTTGACTTACAATCAAATCTACCCAGTATTTTAATTTTAAAATTCTGTAAACATACTTCTATGCTCCCACTGCTAATATACTTGCAGTAGTTACAATCAAAGCATTTGTACATCCCTGTAATACCACATTCATTTACCTGCCTTGATTTATTTAGTCCTTTTTAAAAATATCCTTAAAGTTTGTTATTATTCTTTTCACAAAGAGTGGAACCTCCTGTATTCATGCAGTCTTTCTGGAAACACAATAAAGATATTCTAGTTGTCAAAAATAATTATTTTAATACTAGCTTCATGTACAGAGATTTAAAGAAGCACTCACAGATTTATCTGAAGTGCTATTCTTTGCTTCAGTGCTTACTTCAGGTTTTGCAATTTTACATGGTTTGAAAAGTGTCTTTTTGTTGCTTTGAATCTCATTAAAACATCACAGACCATTTTCTTGGGATATCCTCTACTAAAAAAAATCCCTGTGCTAAAACAGGTCTCTTTATAAAAAAAAAATTTCATCTGTTAGCTTGCTGACTCATGCAAATTGCCCTTTATCAATTATTGTTTTAAGAAAGTATGCTGCTGAAGCTGAACTTACCATAACAATAGATGTTCTAATGAGCTATAGCTAAATGGGGCTATATCCTGCTAAGGATATAATGGCCAGCCACCCAGCTTCTATAACCTCAGGGCACCATCTATGTGCCCAAACTGTCAAGCAGCTTATGCTGAGCTGACTAAAAGACAAGTTTGGGTGCAAAGCCCCACAGAGCTTTCTTGCCAGCAGAGAGGGTGAGGCTAAGCCCTGAAAGGACAATGCTAGGAGCAACAAAAAATAAATATCCACACTCCAGCATTAAAAACTTTACCAAAAACAAAGGGGTGGGGTGGAGAGAGGGAGTGGCTATTGCAGCATTGTCATTCAAATATCTATTCTTATGGCAAATTCATCTTACACAATTGTACTGTGTTCATCATATTGATCACTGTTGTAGTAGACTTATCTATATGGGTAGACTACCATAGCTAATTACATTTGGGAGGTGGAAGGAGAAGAGTCCAGGAGTCTCTGGAGAAGGGTCCTAGCAAAGATTCATCTGGACCTAGAGAAAGAATCAAGCTAATAGTGCTTTGGAAAAATATGTACAGAGGACCAAGTAGCAGCTTCTAGAATACATCTAGAATCCAACCCATTCCAAAAAGTCATAGATGAAGCCAAGGGCCTGGTAGAGTGGGTGTCGGTCCTGTCTGGAATGGTGAATATAACAAAAGGATATAGCTTTAGACAACCATTTGGAAATGTCTGTTTTGACAAAGGTTGTCCGTTCTTCTTACCTTCACAAGAAATAAACAATTGATCCAAAGATTTGAAAGCTTTAGTTCTGTCAAGATAGGATAGTACCTGAGTTATATGGTTCAGAAAGAAAATAAGAAGATTGATAGTTTAGTTTAAATTAAACTTGGATACCACTTTAGGCATCAAAGAAGGATTAGTTTCAAAGAAACCCTTTCCCCATGGAAAAATGAAATAGGGTTGACTCACTATAAGAGCTTGCAATTCAGATACACTTCTTGCAGAGGCCAGAGAAATCAGTAAAACTGTTTTCCATGTTAAGAACCTCACATCAGCCAGATTAGCTGGTTCAAAATGAGTAAATGTTAACTTCTCTAACACAAAATTAAGATCCAAAGGAAAGGCCACTAGCTCTCTTGGAGGCCTCTTATGTAAAACCCCTTTCAAAAACATTTTGATATGAGACAACCTTAAAAGAGAAGGATCCATGGGCAGACATGCTAAAATGGCTGATAAATGAACCTTGATGGAGGAATAAAAAATGCCATAGAATAGTAACTTACACAAATATTATAAAACCAGAGAACAACTAGCCCTGAATGTGTGCTGGTTATGTTGTTGGCACCAACTAGAAAACTTTTTCTATTTGCTAATATATGATTTTTAGTAGCAGTTATTCTTGCCTCCATTAGTACCTGATACACTTCCACAGTAAACAGGTGCCTGAAAGGAATTAAGACCCTGTCATCAGGGAAGTCAATTGAAGATGATTGATGTTGGGGTATACCAAACACCTCTGTTCTTATGTTTGTAGATCCAGTCTGTGACGAAGCTTGTTGTAACATAACATGGCCTTTTCCAAAAGAAGGAAGAACCACCATTGCCTTGGCCAGAAGGCAGTCTCCACAATGCTCCTGGGGGATTATGGATATTTGTGGAAAGCATGGAAAAATATACAGGAACAGTCCTAGCCAAAGAAAAGGAAAGGAAAGAAAAGGTATCTGTCTTCCAGGCCTTGTTCCATTGAAATTTGGAACATAATCTTGCCAGTTGGTTGTTCAAAGAGGAGGCAAAGAGGTCTACTTGAAGAACTTCCCACAGGTGGCTGAAACCTTGGAAGAACCCCTGAACTAGTTTACATTCATGAGGGTCTGCCCTGGTCCTGCTTAGCTTGTCTGTCACACAGTTTTGCTCTGACAGAGAGTAGGATGCCTGTAGAGTGACACTGTGCTGTGAAGCTATATCCCAAGGTGGTTCCCCCCTTGCTTGTTAATGTACCACATGACTGGTCCTGGAGACCAAAGATGGTTCAGAGAGTTGAGTGCCTTGATCAGGGGAAGCATCTTCTTTATATTTATGTGCTTGCATCTGTCCTTGGTGTCCCACATCCCTTACACTTTTATCCCTCCTGAAATTTCTCCCCCAAGCAAAGTGTGAAGTATCTGGTGACTGGCTGTTTTTGAGCAGGGTAGGAGAATGGGAGACCTGAATTCAGGGATATCTGCTGTCGCCACCAAAATATCTCATTTCTGACAAACCCCAGCACTTAGCACTGGGACTGGAAAAGGTAAAGGCTGGTGATGCTGAGACCAAATAGATTTCCGATACCACTTTATCTTTCTCATGTGGTGTCTTGCCAGGGGTATCATCATGAGAATCATAGATGTCATGAGACCCAAACTCCTGAAGTATTCCCTTACTTGACTGAAGTCTGTGTGGAAAGCATTAGAAATAGTTCTAAATAAGCATCTGTTTTCCCTCTGGAAGAAAAACTCTTTGAACTGAGGAGAGAAAGATGCGTTGGCTAGATATAGCATATAGCGTACCAATTTTAAAAGATTTGACTTTCAGGTTTTACAAAGCGTATATTTGGATGGAAGGCATGGAAATATAGATAATGTTTTAGAAACATTTAAAGTACAATAGCAGTTGGATTTTTATGTCTAGGCTTGTCTGAGGCTTAATGATAACCTGAACTTTAAGTATGTTTTGTAGACTTCACTATGCCGCGGTGGTACAGCGGTAGCATTGTTACCGCACAGCAAGAGGTTCTCCTGTTCGATTCTCGGCTGGGCTTGGGAGTGCCTTCTGTGTGGATTCTGCATGTCCTCCCCGTGGTTGGGTAGCATTTGAAAGACATGCATGCATAAATGGGTGTGCCTTTGTTGAAGGTTGAGCGTCGAGCTGGCACCTCGGCGTTTTGTAAAAATCTACTGCCAATCATTAGTGGACCAGAGTTCCGCTGTGGCGACCCCTTACTGGGAAAAGCCGAAAGACAAACAACAACTATTATAGTATTGATATGTTTTAGGTATTGTTTTTAAGTTATCCTGACATATTTTCATTAAGTATCTCAACATTATGTTTGATTGTTACTTTAATATGTATGACCAAGATAATTGTAAGGTTTGAGGAATGCTTCTTTACTGCTACGTAATAGAATTTAATGCATCTCCTATTTTCTGATGATGTTATATTCCAGTGTAAAGAAAACACTTAAAGGGATAGAAAACAAGATCCAACGAAAGTTTTAAGCTACATGCTGCAACTGATTTGCATAAGCCTGATGAAAAGGTCTTTGAATTGCTTTCATAATCATTCTGTGACCCCTCTGGATATGCTTGTGTACTGTGTGATGCCAACTGTTTTTCTTTTAAAATACATTCTGCTCATCCGTGGATTTAAGCATGTTTCCATGGAGAAGATTTAGTCAAATAAAAGAGTTAGGAAAAAGTCAAACATTTTCTCTTTCCACTGAGAAAGAATAATGTTGTAAGCATTCCTGCTGTATCTGAAAACTATTAACAATTATTTATTTAGTCACCAGAAAAGGAACTGTATGAAGAATATGCAAAATTCCTGGCATCCAGATTATATTAATTGTGATTAACCTTTTTCAGAATTGATAAAATGATACTACCAGAGGCTGGGCTTGACTAATCATAACAGTTATGGATACAAAATTAGTATCACTGATTCTTGCAAACTAGTACATTAGTAAATCTCTAAGTAATATGTGACTGATTGATCCCATTTGACACCAAGTCTATATTTAAGGGTATCAGAGGAGGAAAAAGCAGATTTAGTTACTAATGATTTTTGATTATTAAAAAAAAAAAAAAAAATAGATATGCCCATTTGGAAAAGAGTTACTGATAGGCTTCTGAATATGCTACACAAGTAAGGATATCTTCGACAGATAACGATATTTTACTTTCATTCTCACACACACATATATATATATATATATATATATATATATATACCCAAATTCTAGTATAGAGAGATTTTCCTAATATTTTATGCTAGTAGTTCAATGGCTAATTTGAAGACTGGTGACAGCAGAGAACCTTGTTTTGTACTTTTATTAGAAAATGAGTCACTACTGTATGATCTTATTGTGACAGCCACTAAATAATTATTATTTAAAGACAATATTAATTATATTATGTGTACTGCTAATTACAGTTAGTTTAGAAACAAATGATTGTGTTTCTACCTAAAAGTGTCAAAAGCTTTTTATGGGGAGAGAAGTTAAGCTATGAAAATTAGTTCTCTGAGCTGAAATGGATGTTTGCTTACAAAGCTTTCTTGAAGGTGTCTTGATTTTGCTTCACTCAGATAAAACCACTTTTATTGCAATGACATAGACCTGCCATGAGAGGTTTTAATCTGCTCATAATTATATTAATGAACATTTTAGAATTAATATTAATTTGTACTTCTTGTGATCTGTATGAATAATAGAGACTGGAGTCATTGCTATACTTAGTAATACCACAGAACAAGTGTAATGCATGATTTAGGAATATTTTCACATGATAAAATAACCTCAGGGACTTTCCAGCATTCCGTATTCTAACCTTTAGGATTCCATATCCTTTCTTACCTCTTCAGCTATATCCTTCAAGTACCATGCAATTTGGTTTGCTCCTTCACTTACCCTAAATGACCATACTGATAAAACTGCAATTTGTTCTATGTCAACTATGTTATACACTTATAATGCTTGTTACTCCTGAATCTTGGATTACCTTTAGGATTAGTAATTCAGTTCCAAAATTTGTATATAAGCTGCCCATCTTTTTCTGCGCAATACCTGTGATATCAGATGACTTCAGACTACTTTTAAAAACTCTATCAGTTCATTGTCTATGAATAACCTAAGCAGCATTGCTGCCTAACTCAACATAATGCAAGCTGCCTCCCCTTAAGCAGAAGTGCAGACTTTCTGCTGTGACCCCTATTATTATACTACTGATTTGTAACTAGTGCACTAATATGTAACAAACCTTCATCCAACACTTCACACTATTGTCTGAGAGAGCCTTTTCAAATTCTGTCACAGTGTTTTAGAATTTTTCATTAGGTAGCACTACTTAACATTCATACCCCAGCTAAAATATACCTTTTTAAATGTACCTGTTTTAAATGTCTTATGGGGTTCCCGACCTGAAATGCAAGACTCAGTATGGAACCTGGATGAATCTAAATTAACCTAATAAAAATACTAAATCAGTTTTCTCTTGTAAATGTCTTACTGAATCTTTAGATGAATTTGTGCAAACTCAGATCTGATAAGTGAATCCTGTTATCCTTCCAACCTGTCCAATCTTCTTTCTCTAACAACTTCTAAAATTTTGCAGTGACCATTGTATTAATATAATTATGCTGTGCAAATACACTTCCAGTATCCTTTTATTTATTTAATTCTCACTTCTGCTACTTTTATTTGCATTTGATGCCTCCTTTTTATTTCTCTATTGTGCATATTAATTGCACTATATTTATATTTTTCAGCTAGCATTTCATTCTCCTTGATTGACTAGGTACTTATATAATGCATTACAACTGTATTTTGCCCTGAAACATATTGTATATTCAAATTTTTATCTTTAATTTTCCATTTTAATAGAGTTTATTACTCTCAAAATTTATGTATTTATTTATGTGTCTGTCTGTCTATCTATATAGCTATCATTTTGTTACTTGGGTTCGTCCCACTAGGCTAATGACCTCTTTTCAGAGGTGGCCTGAGGTAGAATTTACATTCCCATGAGGAATTTGGCAAGGGCATTAATAGATGACATGTGATCATCTTTTACATCCACCTGAACTACCATCAACTCAAACAGATGGGACACTTGGTTTAATAGGATAACAAACTCAGAAGTGCAGTATATCTTTAATGCTGCAATGCAGTGTCAGAAAATTTGGAAGTAATCCAAGCACCTTGAGTGAGAATGGAAGCCACAGCTTTTTGGTCTTTTAGTACCAAAAATCAAATATGCTACCTGATGAGTCACTGACCTGCACTAAAATATGCCTGTCTTTTCTTATGACCGAGACCTTGGATGAACACAGTCTTTATAGTGGATATAAACCAATTGGTTCTGTGAGTAGCTGAGAATAAACCCCTTCTATAAGGATATATAATATAGATGTTTTGTTGTAAAAGTTCAAGATTATTATAGTGCTTAAATACCGAAGCATTTCACAATAAAACAAAACTTAAATAATGAGTAATAACAAATGCAATATTACAAAAAAATTACAAAATAAAAGTAAATTTACAGCAAAATATTCACTTGGTAGACATAGTTACAAATACAGGGCGGCCATGGTGGTGCAGCGGTTAGCATTGTCGCCTCACAGCAAGAGGTTCTCCGGTTCGATCCTCGGCTGGGGTGCCTTCTGTGAGGAGTCTGCATGTCCTCCCTGTGGTCGTGTGAGTTTCATCTGGGTGCTTTGGTTTCCTCCCACATCCTAAAGACATGCTGTAGGTGGATTGGATACTCTAAATTGGCCCTAGGCATGAGCGTGTGCATGTGTGTGCCTTCCGTGGAAGGTTGGGTGCCGGGCTGGCAACTCGACACTGTAAAATTCTACTGCCACTCATGAGCGGACAGGTGATCCGCTGTGGTGATCCCTAACTGGAAAAAGCCAAAAGAAGAAGAAGAAGACATAGTTACAAATGCAGGTAAGAACAGGCATTCATATATACAACAAATAATATAATGGTACAAACTTAAAAATCCCGACATGTCTATATTGTCAGAAGTACTTGCTGACTAACAAAAAAGTTATGAAAAAATCAGCTATAGTTGAAAAATTCTTAAGCTTTCTACAGAATACCAAAAACAAGGTCCAAACACTCTGAATGGCCAGCCACAGGAAATAAAAACTCAAGCGACAAATTAGGTAACCGTGAAACAACGAAACTAACAAATGGAAACTTAAGTACCACCAATAGTAAAAAGGTACTTGTTAAAAATTGTCAAAGGAAATGTCCACACTGTTTCTACATCCCTTGATGACATCAGTGTCCATTATACTGAACTGCATAAGAAAAACTTCAGTTTTAGTTCATCTAGACAAAATGTTAAGGCAGGGTGTATGCAGAACTCTGAAAAATCCTCTTTAGAAATCCAAACTGCAACTGTTCTGGCTTTGTAGAATATTGGCATCTATCAAGCATCAGTCAGGGTTCTTCCTGATACGGCATCAAAACAAGGTTTCCCAAAAAAAAAAAAAAAAAAATTCCTAAAGACACAATATCATAGCAGACCAGCAGTGAAAAAATTATAAGTAAGTCCAAATCTGAAGGTGATAGCTTGCACAAATATTCATTAAAAAAAATCAGCATCATTCCATGGGCTGGCATCCACCCTTTGCCATTGTCCAGACATTACAATTGTCTTACTCTTTGACTGTGTTCTGCAAACTATTACTGTCTTTTGTTTGCTATGTAACCACTTCTTTATACATCATCCTTTTTGCTTCCTACAGCAGACACACTTATCTTTGCAAGAAATCCACATTGTAGTACTGAATGAAATGCTCTGCTAAAATTTAGATAGACAATGTTCAGTGGGTTGAAACATTCCACCTCCTAGAGATACTGTTTAAGAAAAGAATCAGGTTAAATTGACAAGATCTGTCTGTTATAAATTCTTACTGGAATGCATTGGGCCAGATTCCAGTGAGTTGCTCGCAGTGTAAGCGAATTTATACCTGAATAAGTTACTTACACTGAAGGCAAGCCTTTTGGATTTGGGCCCACTGAGTAATGCATTTTGCTCCAGAAATTTTAACAGTCCTGAGTTTAGTACTGTCTCCAGTGCTTCACCTAACACTGAGATCAGACACATCAGTGTGTATTTTTCCTGCAGGGTAAATATTTGAAATGTAGGGACCCATTTTAGCAAGTGCAGTAATATGGAGACAAAATGTCTGAAAAAATGGATTTACAGCTACCAAGTCCCATATTTTCATTTCTTGGAACATTCTGTTTTCTCTGAGGTAAAGTATTCTTGGAACTGATATATAAGAGAAGTCCTTCATACTGAGGGATGAAGGGGGGCTTCCTCCTGCAAAAAGAGGTTTAAAAGAGAGAAGCAATGTACTGTATGTGATTTGCTCTTCTGATGAATTTTCAGTCTTTTTTCTGGTATGTTGGCAGTCAGCATTATAAGTTCTAACATTTCAATAGGGAGCCTTCCTGGGGTGCATTCTCCTCTGCCCTTGCAGAATGGTATCAAAAAAGCTCACTTCCAGCCCATCCAAGTCACTTACTTTCTACAGGTCCTAGTGAAAATGGCCGACCAGCATTGTCCAAAAAACCTAGAAGTTTTTTTTTAGAATACTTAGGGCGATATGATCTTTGGTTCACCTTCGGATATCTTGAAGTATTTATTTATTTATTTATGTGACATTTGTTGACCGGGATAGCCCGACTGGGACAGAACCCTTTTTTAGCAGTGGCCCGAGGAGAAAAGTTCCAAAGTACAGTAGAAGAATACAAAAATAGGAGATTAAAAATTCTGCTATTTACACAATACACAGTAGAAGAATGCAAAAATAGTGGAACACAAATTTTGCTAAATACACAAATAGAATAATGATTGTTAATTGCATTTACATAAGGAAGGCAAGTAAGAGTTTAATACAGATACAGTTAGATAGCAGCTTAGTGTTGTAATGGAGTCAGAACAGATGGAGGGTAGTTGAGGGTGATGTAAGTAGGATAAGTAGGGGGGTAGAAGCAGTGGGATTTGGGGGGAGTTTGCAGCAGTTAGTGTAGAGGGGTGATTATGAGTTGATAGGTTTATGTATTAGCAATTCTGAGGGTCCTAGTATGAAATAGGTAGCCTGTGAAGAGTTGGGAAAGGTTATGTACTTACTGACAAGAGGTAGGTAAGAGAGAGCAGGCCTTGAGGTATAAAGGTAAAGGGTGGGAGGAAGGAGGCGTGTGGGGAAGAAGGGGGTTGATAGGTACTAGGGAGGGAGGATGAGATGGATAGCAGGATGATGAAGGGAGGGTGAGAGAGGTGCTAAGAGACCAAGATGTGTATTAGGTTCGAGGGGGCAGGTTGCAGGAGCAAGTTGTGAGGTGGGTAAGGTAGTGTTTAAGAGAGATCTTGAAAGTGTGGGTCTGGGGTAGGCTTCTTAGGATCAAGGGAAGCTTGTTCCAGAGGATGGCTGGAGAGTAGCTGTATAAGTTCTGTCCTGCACATTTGTTAGGTTTGTAAATTTGTAGCAGATGTTGATCTGAGCTCCTAATTTATTGCGTGGGAGTGTAGAGGGAGGCTAGTGAAGAGAGACTTGGACAGGGTGATGGTTTGTTGAGAATGGAGTGGATAATGAGTAGTTGGGTAAGTTTAAGGTGGTTTGGAAACTTAAGCCAGTGTAGTGATTTTATATATCTTATTTGATGAACATTGATGCAAAAGATTCATTGTATTATTCCCTTTCTAAGTTATGTTCTGTGCAATTTCTGTGTGTCTTGGTGTACAAATATATATATTTAAATATATATGTTGCTTGGTCGACCAAACAATGTATGGAGCCTAACCTGACTAAGCCCAAGTCCTCAAAAACACAAACACTGAAAAAGAAGAAACAAAACAAAACATTTTTTTTTCTGGGGGCAAGTCCCGCTGCATCTTCCACGTTCCCTGGTAATTTTACATTCCAACTCTGAGACTGCAGTAAAGTGGAGAATGGGACAAATTCTCCCAATCCCCTGGGATATATATATATATATATATATATATATATATATATATATATATGTATATATAAGTCTACTTCAAAATATCAAAGCCACATATCCGTGAACTGTTAAACTATCAAAAACATTCACCAAGAAAGGAACAACTTAACCAGGACAAAATACACACAATGAAGCAGGTAAAACCCAACAAAGTGGGGGCTTTGCCCCCGATGTGGGGGGGGGGGCTGCACCCCCCACAACCCCCTAACTAAATATACCAGCTCCAAAAATGTATTATAGTAGAGAAAAGGGCAAATGTCCCCATGGTGGCCAAGTGGTATATATATATATATATATATATATATATATATATATATATATATATATATATAGTATATATGTGTGTATGTGTGTGTGTGTGTGTGTAGATATATATTGACATATATACATGCACATATATTTATGGTTACAGTAAACTGACAGAGTTTACTGATGCGTTCTTTTGTTGAAAGAAAACATTACTGAGTACCAGAGGCGTCAAATGTAAGTATATCCACTCCTCCTTTCCTGTGTGAGCTTTGCTTGCTTGATGGTAAATGGGACATTCTTCTACTGCTGAAACATTTGGATCTACAGAAAGTTTTGACATAAGATACAGGAGTTTGTGTGTTAGTGGGTTTGAGTTAGAGTAAGGGCTAAGGGAGGGGACAGATTTAGTATTCTTTGTGTGTGTGTGTGTGTGTGTGTGTGTGTGTGTGTGTGTGTGTGTGTGTGTGTGTGTGTGTATGTATGTGTTTGTGTTCATGTTTGTTAAGGAAGGTAAGAGTTTGTATGAATGCTTATGGGTTAGGATTATAGTAAATGCTTAGGTTAGGCGATAGATTTAGAGTTTTGTGTGTGTTGCTGTATACGAAGCATGTGTGTGTGAATGTATTGTGTGGTGGCACTGTTGGGGAATTCTTTTTGGTAAAATAATATATAAGACTGGGTTTATATGCAGTGGCGAGGTTAGGATTAGCACATATCAGTATGAGGTACACCGTGCAAAACATACCCAGTGACTACAATGAACACTTCCCTTTCACATTCTTATTTCTTTAGAATTTCACTGTAGCTATGTCCTTATATTAACTGTCCTTGAAGGGCACTGAGTGCTCACAATTTCATAATGTCTCAACTGCTCTTATCTTTGGATAAGCTTCCCTTACATCATCCAATATAACTTTATTCTCTTCAGTTAGTACTTCCAGCTTAGCCATCTTTATTCCCAAGTTTCTATGATTGTTGAGCAACATTCTACATCCATTATTTCTATTCCAGTGGACTTGTCTCTTCTTTCTTTTCATTCTGTTTTGCTATTAATTTTCTTTTGAATTATCTGTTTCTTGTCATTTTTTACTGTTTATCTCATTTCTCCCTATCCCTCTTCCTTCTAATTTTGGTTGCAAGGATCTGAGGAAAATAAGCTCCCTTTTTCTTGCATGAAAGTTGGTCTGTAGTTGTTGACATCCAAGATGTTATGTGGTGGAGGAACAGAGACATCATAATATAGTTAGAAAAGAGGAAAAGTGTGAATGCACTTGGTAGAATTGAAGCTAATATTTTTTTTCAGCATCAACAAAATCAGGTCTGTAAGCAGGCTGTTCACTAGGAAGGCAGGGATTACTCAAAGCAGGAAAGATGGTGTGCTTCTAGTCTGTAAGTTCTGGACTGGAGTACTGAAAGCTGTATCTGTGCAATAAATATGCAAGTGTAGTTTGTAAACAACCTGAGTTCTAAACAGCTCAGGTATGGGAACAGGGACTATGACTGGTGTAGACTAGCTGTCCAAACATGTTGGCCATCACCTTTACGTCTTCATCTGTCGGGTTTACTACTTTCTAGAACTCCATGAAAATGAAGATTTTTTTTCTTATTCATGACTTATTTGTAAGATATTTGGTACCTAGATTTCTCCTTTGTGACAGAGTCTGTTGATAGAAAATCTGTCCTAGACAAACGTGATAATTTTTCTACTGAATATTTTTGTCATTCCAAGTGGTGTTTTTGAGGTTTAAAATATATAAAGCATCTTTGTCCAACATAAGCTCCTGTTGATGCAATATTTTAGGGAGAAGTGATAAAGGGCTACAAAAATGATTTTCTGAAGTGAAAGGGCTGACTGATGACCTTTGGTTTATATCTGTAGTGAACATTCAGCTGCTCTTTGGTCTTCCAACACATTGTTTTTTTGAGAGGGTAGACAATCCCCTGATCTCATTATGTAGTAATAATATATATGTATTTTTATCAAATGAGTAAATAAGTCAACAGAATAAGCAGAGGGGTGAGAAAGGAACAAAACAAGATTACATGATTGCTGTTTTATGTTGTTTGGTTATTATGAATTCAGAAATGCACTGATCATATACCACTAGCAGACTTTCACTGGCAACAGCAGATGACACAACAATTCAATAAATAAATAAATAAATAAATAAAATCAAATGAAAAGAAAAAAAAACTACACTTAGGATGGCTGTGCCTGTATTATGACATTGCAGACGTTGAGCTCAATGTCTATAGCATGCTGCTGTCACCGTGATTAACCGTAACACCATAATTAAAATCGGAACTTGAGCAATTAAATCTGTGTGCAGCTGGAGACTTAAGCAAGTGTTAACTTCACATTTAAGTGGTTCAGGATATGCTGCAGTTATAAATCTGAGCTGCTAAGTGTAATAGAAACAGCAGACACCCCATTATAATACATATGATGATGTGACTACTGAACACACTTAACTGAGTATGTCTATTTTTGCTTGCAGACATACCATAACAATATGTTACATATTTTCTGAAAAAAAAATAGTTGAGGAAGTGTTCTCTATATACATTGACCATCTCTTGCAAGACATATAAATAAACAGCTATAGGCAACACAATATGGCCAAGATATGGCTAAGAGTATGAGAGTCATTATACTGTCATGTCAGGTGATAATATGGTAATGATATGACCAGTAGTACGAGAAACCGAAGCACTAAGGAATCACAAATCTTTTTGTAGTGTATCTCTACAATGCAATACCCATGAACTCATTTCAAACTGAATCGTTACTTGCATGTAGCAAATAAATCAAAAATTTTCCAAACTCCATAATATATGGAGATGGAGACTGCATGTTTTAATGTACAGTGCATGCAAAAGTGCTTAAAACATAAAATGCTTGACATGGTAGTGAATAAATATGTGGTAGCAGACAACACTCATATTTCCACCTCCAGCACACAAATACAAACTCCAGCTCACAGCATACAGATTGCAGGTACTATTTGTATGGGACATGTTATGTAAGTCATAAAGTCACAGATATTTTCCTTCCCATTTCAGTCAGCAACTTGTGTTCTCTTACTTTCAAACAGTGGCGTATGAGAACAGCCCAGCACTGGGGTTGGAAGGCAAAACATTGGTTTAAAGTATTAACTAAAGGAAATAAAGTCCCGAAGTACTACACATAGGGCATATTGATATGCTATTGTTTTGGGACAACTTCAGTTATGACTTACGAGTTAAACCAACAGTCTTCTCTTCTAGATGCAGGTGCAGTTCTAGGTTTCTAAGACTACATGTTTTATCTTGTCAGCAATGGTAAGGCTGCATTTTATGCATGGTCATACTATATGTTACAGAGAAAGTGTTGTGTGTGTGTGTGTGTGTGTGTGTGTGTGTGTGTGTGTGTGTGTGTGTGTGTGTGTGTGTGTGTGTGTGTGTGTGTGTGTGTGTGTGTGTGTGTGTGTGTGTGTGTGTGTGTGTGTGTGTGTGTGTGTGAGCATATGTATGTATCTACATGATTCCATGACACATAGATGGTCTGTAGAAAGACTGAGAGTCAAAATACTGAAAAAAGGACTCCTAATCTATTAAAAATACACACTCACAACCTATGCTACTTAAATATACAAAGGTCACACAACAGTGCAAGAAAAGGAACATTTAAGTACCCTCAAATAACCACAAAATCACAACCCCAAAACAAATACTCCCATTATCTCAAAGCCATTCCCACAAAATAACCACCCCTAAAAAATAAACATAAAAAAATACCAAAAAAATGCAATTGAAGAGAAAACCTTGCCAATAACATCTACAAACTGCAACATTTACATATATGTGCCCATGAGTGTGTGTGTGTGTGTGTGCGTGTGTGCGTGTGTGCATGTGTGTGTGTGTGTGTGTGTGTGTGTGTTTAGGGATCCACTAGTTTTAAAACATTTGTCATGTACCTGAGGCATGACAATTAAGAAAGTGTTCTGTGTAATTGCAGTATAGTATTTAAATGCTGTGACATCGGTTAACTATAAAATCAAAGATTAACAGCTATGGCTGTATCTCAGATGTATAATGGCATCATTCATCTGAAATGTTAAACAGTTTTTCACTATGGCAGCGTTTAAATATCTACTGCCATATTTCAGTCACTGGCATTTACACTGTCTTTGTGACTGGTGATCTGTACATTGTAACACTGGCCCTTTCTGCTACTTCCATTCATTGATTGCCTATGTTGTTAAACTCCTATGCTTTTATTTCGATAGGCAAGTCTGTTTCATTTTGCTGACTCTTTGTAACTGAAAGATCTGGACATTTAATTTTTTTTTTAAAGCTTTCACCGTAGCTTTATTATTATAATGAAGCTTTCATATTACTGATCAGACAGGCAAACACCATTTTGAATAACATGCTGTTGGACTAACCTAAGCAGTGCAGTATTTTACTTCTAGTAACTAGTAATCCATACTTCCTTTGTCAATCTATCTTTTGTCTTTGAGAAGGAGCAAAACCTTACTCTTGTCTGTTTGTCTGTCTGTTTTGGAGGCCTTGAAGTTGGCCAATTTACGCCATCTTCTAGCATGTCAATTTAAAAGTGATTACAAATGTCATCTTTTCCTCTTCAAGGAAGCTGACTGTGCAAAAGACTGTCAGAAAAATAAGCTATGTTTGAATTTGTTTATATAATGCATTTCAAGCTGACTATAACTTAATTCAGTTTTCACTTCATTACGGGAAAAGAAATGGCAGATACTGAAGTGCGATGCATGCGATTACTTCATATACCTTGACAAAGACTATCAAGGTCTAAAAAAATGAAAAGCAGAGAATGTATGTTTTTAAAATCATTTACACAGTTAAATGAATCTAATTACTGCATTTTCAAAAGTCTTTTGAATAGAATAACATTGCATATATTACTAAATGCAAATGTAAGCGATTTTGTTTTTTTTTTTTGTTTACAAAAGTATGTAAGCTTAGAAAAACTCTTTGAAAGACTGATGTGTGCAGAAATGTGCAGAAAAGAGTGTAATACAGGGAGACTCCTAATGAAGGATTTGGCCAGTATGTGGGATTATTAATGTATGTGGGAGGGGTCTATATTAAATTATCGAAAGCTGAATTCACCAAACGGTATTTCTATCGAAAAAAAGTTCCGTGCTTGACTACTACTTACAGAAAATGTGGCAGAGAGAAGTGTTTAACGACTTTTCAAGTTGTTTATTCTTCGGTAGAACACTTCATTTTTTATGCTGTTTGTTTGGTAGTGCTAAATATTTTACCCCATTTAAAAGGCTTTGAAAACCAGTAGAACATTTTATGATCCTATACTTTTCTCTCTGAGATTGTTAGACATGGAGCAGATACAGCTTCATGCACTACAAAGAATTTTTATTGTCTGTCACTGATCATAACCCTCATTATGTGTTCTCAGCATGGATGCCAAGATTCACCTTCGATCAGCTCTGATTTATGTCCAGAACACATAATAAGATGGTTATGATCAGAGACCAGATCATAATCCTCGATATGGAGCTAACCCTTAGAGTTCAGATATTCTTTTATATATATATATATATATATATATATATATATATATATATATCTACATATGTTTGTGTCTTTTAGCTTTTCCCGGTAAGGGGTCGCCACAGCGGAACTCCGGTCCGCTAATGATTGGCAGTTGATTTTTATGTACCGGCTTGCCAGGCCTGATGCACAACCTTCAACGAAGGTACGCCCATTCATGCATGTCTCCATGCAGAAGATGCTCTAGCTGAGAATCGAACCGGACAGCATCTTATTGTGAGGCGACAATGCTATCTATATATATATATATATATATATATAAATCTACTTACACACACACACACACACACACACACACACACACACACACACACACACACACACACACATACAGTATATATATATATATATATATATATATATATATATATATTTATATCTATATATATATATATATATATATATATATATATATATATATATATGTATGTGTGTGTGTATGTATATGTATATTAATATACATATATATTCACATGCGATTTTTGTCTGTGTATGGGTGTGTGCATGTATATATGTCTGTATGACTAACAATGCTGTTTCCTGATCACATTTTTTGCATGTGCTTAGCATATGGTTCACTTAAGAAGAGAAGCCAAACCCTAACTGCATATAACTACAGAGATATTAAGTTTTCCTTTGCTTTGCCATTATCTGTGAGTGTGATAATTGAAATACTTTTATTTACCATTTTATCAGCTTAGTATTTGACCAAGAGAATGTTTTCATCATCTGTCTGATATAATTTCCATAATAGTTTTGTGAAACAGTACTTCAGTGATTATCTTTACTGCCTCTTTAGGCTACAGGTAAAAGTAATACTGTCCTTGATAGGCTACAGGTACAAGTAATACTGTCCTTGATAGGCTACAGGTACAAGTAATACTGTCCTTGATAGGCTACAGGTACAAGTAATACTGTCCTTGATAGGCTACAGGTACAAGTAATACTGTCCTTGATGTTTGAGGTGCTTTTTCAATTGTCTGTGTGAAAGGTCATGGCTGATTCAGTTATAACTATCAGGACTTAAACAGTTATCTTACTTTACAAGTTAGTGTCATATAGTTTCCACAAAATATTACATTTAGTAAAGTTTAAGTGGCACTGAAAAGAGTATGATAACATTTTGCTATCTAAAGAAATGCAGAAAAAATATGTTTACTTGCAGCAACTATGTGTGTGTGTGTGTGTGTGTGTGTGTGTGTGTGTGTGTGTGTGTGTGTGTGTGTGTGTGTGTGTGTGTGATCCGTGGCAAATACTTAAGTTTTAAAATTTCAGAGAAAAATAGGATTTATATCAAAATGAAAAACTGTGCTTCTCAGAACTCTTTATAAAATACTTACTTCATGTCTTCAGTTTACATATAAGTGGTACCAGAGCTGAAATGCTGTAACCAATCAGATCTCAGAAATTACAGTGTTAAGTTTCTTTTCACAGTTATAGATCATGTTCCTGTGGATTTCAATGGAGACAGAGATGGAGAACTAGATTTCAGAGAGTTCAAATGGCAGGTTCTTTTGGTTGCATGCAGCGCACCAGGGTTAAACAATGGTGCCAACTATAAAGCTGTGTTGAAAAGAAAAGCCTATTATAATAAATGTAAATAGTTTATATGCTTGTTAAAAATGAATGCATTATTTAGGATGTATTTTACACACACACACACACACACACACACACACACACACACACACACACACACACACATATATATATATATATATTTTTTTTAATATCACGTTTTAAGAAAACTGAGATCTGATTGATTTGATGTGTACTGATGATGCTATAAAAATGGGATAGTTTTTTAACAGTTTGTTCTGATGAAGGCCTAATTTTTGGGCTGAAAGTGCTTAACCCAGTGGATTAAAGTCTTTTTTTTGTGTGACACAGTGCTTCACCATTACATGTGGTTTCCCTTTTAATTTTACTAAAGCTACACAAGGTGCGAGACAAGTCTGCATTTCTTTTTTGAGTGTTAGCAATGTATTACCTTAGGGGATATGCCAGTTGTCCGGTTACAGAGCTGCACTTCATTTCCACAGCTCGCCTTACTTATATATTATTTACTTATTTCTCTTTGTTTACTGGGAAAACTTTGACTGGGGTTTCTCCTCCTATTTTCAGTGGAGGCCTGAGGAGAAAAGCTCCCCAGATAAGAAGAGATACATTACATAACAGAAAAAATATAACATAATGTAGATAATACAGTAAATTATATATAATGCAGGGTAGTTTTCATACATATTTGAGTTAATGAAACATGAGGTAGTGTATTATAGAGAGATTTAACATTTAAGTGTAGCTAACTTATCAACTGAGATTTTTAGTTAGAATATGTAAAGATGGATACCATAAGAAGCAAAATAATTATACTGGAGGATGCATTTAAAGAAAGAATTCTAGTAGGATATTATGCATGTAGAGGGTGGGATAGATAGATGGGAAATGCATGTAGGAAAATAAATGGATGTATCAGTGGTTATCTGGAAAAAAAAATTATGGGGGAAAAGAAGTGGGTTGTAGGGTGGACTGGAAAGCAATTAAAGACATGACAGAAAGTAGTAGAGGCCTGTTTTGAGGGTTAATATATTGTAATTATATTAGTGTAAAATAATGAAATTGTATGTAAGTTAGAGTAAAGAAAGACATAGATATCAGGTTGCAATTAGAGGAGGAGTGTGGCTGGGTACAAGAGCACAACCAGTTGTTCAGTGTTTCTTCAGTGACACCTTAAAGTTATTTATTGTGTTTATCTGTCTTATCTCAGGGGAGAGTTGGCTTCAGGTTTTTGCAAACTCGTTAGAGTATAATGAATCACCTGTGCTCTTATTAGACTTGTGATGGATAGTACAGCTTTGTGTTTGCACAGTAGGACTTCATTAGTGATATGGGGTTGTAGTATTCCTTTTAAAGCTGGGCAACTTTCTGGGGAGGATATTAGTTTATGGACTATGGTAAAATGAGTGTTGTAGAGGTAGTTTGTAAGCTTTAGCCAAGTTAAAGAATTTTACAGCTGTGCAGTGCTGGGGTTTTATGGGGGTTATTGGTTACAAATTTTGCAGTTTTGTTATAGGCCATCTTTAGTTTATTTCTGATGGTTGTATTAAGGTCTGTAAAGATGATAGAGGCATAGTGTAGGGAGGGGAGTAGTAATGCTTGAGCTATAATTTTCCAGGTATGATCCGTAAGGAATTTCTTTGCTCTGCAAAAAGATCTGATCCTAGTTTTCAGTTTGACTTTTTGATGGCTAGTAGTAGATATTGGTTATTCCTGAGACTATGATCAAATTATACTCCAAGGAGTTTGGCTTGTTTTACACATTCTACTTTAATTTTATTTGTAGGTATCATAATGAATGATTGTTTTTGATTGCAATAGTGTTTAGGGGTAAAAAGCATCAATTGTTTTTTTAAAGTATTTTTTAAGTATTTAGAATCTAGTCTTAGATATCTAGCCAGGATTCAGTGGCTAGAAGGTCCTGTTGGGTGCTGTCCTGTAGGAAGGTTAGTGTTTGGGCTGAGCAGTTGAGAGTGCCATCATCTATGTCATGTACCAGGGTAGCTTGTTTACTGGTAATGTGTGGTCATTGGTAAGGATAGTAAAGGGAAGAGGGCCTAGAATTAGGGCTTATTTCCCATTGGATAAGTAGGTAGCTGTAGAACTAGAGTAATAATGGAGTACTGAGGCCTAGAAAGGCTGGCTCCTGGAGGAGATTGTGTTTGCTGATATATCAAATGCTTTTGACATGTCCAGGAAGACTGTTGAGAACTCTCCTTTGTTTCTGAGTTGATTAACTGTATTTGTGAAGTTTAGAAGGGCAGCAGTAGTACTGTTGTGAGGTCAAAAGCCATGTTGAATGGAAGGGAGTAGGTTGTTGTCGGTCAGATATTTGACATAGGGTGTGAATATATTTTTCTAATATCTTGGATAGGGGTTGTTGAATACCAGTTGGGTAGTTGATAGTAAGGTCTTTAGAATTTCTGACTTTATGGACAGGCACAATTTATGATCATTTCCAGATGTTGGGGATGTGGTTCTCTTGTAAGAGTCTATTAATTAAGATATAGAGAGGGAGTGCTATAGCCTCTGCTGCTATTTTTAGGAACTCTGCTGGTAACTTGTCAGTAGTTAAGGTGGTTGATTTCAGTTTTAATAGGTATTTTTTTACTATTAAGGTGGAGACACTATCAAGATTAAAGAGTATCTTGCTGGTGGTATGGGGGTTGAAGAATAGTGAGGGGCAATGAGGAGTTTTGCTTGGTTAGTGCCAAGATGGAGTTTACAAAGTGGATGTTGAATTGAGTAGCTGTGTTTCCTGGATGACTAGTTGTTGTTGTGTCTATGTATGTGGGGGTGGTGGACTGTATCTTTTGGTCCAGGGCTAAAGAGTATAAGGACCGCCAGAAAAGTTTGGGGTTATTTTGTTGGGAATTTTGTAGATAAATATAATATGCTTTCTTGTTATTGAGTACCTATTTTTGTGAGATTCCTTAGATGCTTATAACTTAAAATCATAATGGAAAACTCACACACACGCACACACACACACACACACACACACACACACACACACACACACACACACACACACACACACACACACACATGCACGCACGCATGCAAGCACGCACGCACGCACGCACGCACACACACACACACACACACACACACACACACACACACACACACACACACACACACACACACACACACATATCAGGTTTCCTGAAAAGGACATGGTTAACTGAATTACAGAATGTTGCTGTTAAGCTGTTTTTAAGGCAGTCAGATTGTTCTTGTAATGCTTTGTCTGTGTAATTTACTAGTCCACAACCAACTGAGTGCTTGCTTCTTTAAACATTTCAGTATTAGATAAAATAAACTGTTCAAAATTTTTGAAAACTAGGAGATAAATGAAAATATCTTTGTAAACATATTCGGGTAAAACAGCAGGTAAGATCACGCGTAACAGAAAACATTATTTCATACTTAAAAGTGTCATTAAAACAATAAATAAAGTGACTTCACTTGTGTAGTGGGTGAGGTCTATGCTTCTGCATCCTTCAAGAGGGGGCTGAACCTCCATATATTATAATATAAATATATATATTAAAAATCTCTGACGGTTTGAGTTAGAGTTTTAAGACCTTGAGCTAACAGACCTAGAAATGCAGTAGTCCTGGGTTTGATTCCCACAGCCTTTGGTTGTCTACTGTGGGACCCTGAGCAAGTCACATAACCATACATTGTTCTAACTCCACTAGTTTAATGCCACACCTGAAAAGACACTGTTTGTCATGTGTACTTGCATGGTGAACACTTTTTTTAACAGCTAATCCCAAAATCATATTGCAGAAAGGAATACTGTTTGTTAGGGAAAATCAAGACTTTCCTCTAGCTAAAAGGAAGTGCAGCCTCTCCGAGTTGGTGTTATTTTAGTTTGTGAGGTGTAGAAAGTATATTTCATTCTACACTGGGGAGGTATATGGGTCCAGTCCCTCCATAAATAATGACAATAGTTTATACTTTGTATCTCTAATATATTTTATAATTATTATGAACTTTCAGTTACATTTTTTTTGAGTCATTTAACAATATATACTCCAGTATAGGATACTCAAAAGAAATTATAGTCAATCATCTGTCATATACCATGTACCTATATTTGCACACACACACATATATATATATGTGTGTGTGTGTGTGTGTGTGTGTGTGTGTTTGTGTGTGAGTGTGTGTATAAACATATATATATATATATATATATATATATATATATATATATATATATATATATATACATGGATTCACTTTATAACCTCGAAATGCTGAAATATCGAATATCAGTATCTCGAGACTATAAAACCGAATCCAGAAAACACCGACAAACGAAAACCGCGAAACCACATAACCGAAAACACCGCACACACTACACTTAACATACAACACAACACCCACATCACAACATAAACAAAAAAACAACATACATACACAACTCACACACACATAAGCAGGGGGGCAAGCCCCCATGCACCCCCCACACCCCCCTACTTATATATACTAACTCCGAGATCGCACAAACACAACACAAAAGCTCACTCACACACGCACATTCTCCAATCCCTCACACACACTCTAACTCCCACTCAAAACCCTTACAAAACACTCACTTACCTGACATAACACCTACATCCAAACACGGCACCGCGCACCAACAAAACACAAACCCGGACATTACATAGCGCAACTTCATAACCGCAAATTCGACATATTTTTGACATACATCAAATTCGCGATTATGAACGTTCGCTATTTTTAACATTCGACTTTATAGCTTTGAGATACTGAAATTCGACATTTCAGTATTTTTCGATGTTATAAAGTGAACCTATATATATATATATATATATATATATATATATATATATATATATATATATGGCTGTAGTTCACTTGACTTAAATTTCATTTGACCGACACCCAAATGACCTAAATTACATTTGACCTAAAACTAATTTGACTCACTCCTGTTTCACTAACATGTAAGACATAGACTTGTGGGTTTTCCTTCACCTGTGATTTATTTGTGATAAAAAGAACTACTGTAACTTATAGCGCTGACTATTAGAATTCCAATAGTCATGTAGAAAGTAGTGTTGTAGTGTTTCTAAATGTGTGTTTTTCTATTTACATTTTTATGGGAAGTATCTAAAGTAATTTGGCGAATGTTTTGTGCATTCCCAGCAGTAGTGGCAGCGTGTAGAGTACTGTAAGGCAAGTTAAAGGTATATGCCCTTTTCCCATTATAGTGCAATCCTAGAGTTAGTATATATAATTAGGGGGTGTGAGGGGGCAGAGCGCCCCGCATTTGGGGTTGTGGGGGCATAACCCCCCACCTAGTTTGGTTGTACATTGTCCCGTTTCTGTTAAGAGGGTTAGTAAGTAGTTTTTAAGTTCTGTAAAGGGTTAGTTATTGGTGTTCTAAGTGTGCTTGTCTATTTTTTAAGATTTAGTATGTTGCAATTCAGCATTGTAAGCCGTCGGTGAAACGGGAGTAAGTCAAATGAGTTTTATGTCAAATGAAATTTAGGCCAATTGGGTGCCGGTCAAATGGGTGTCAGTCAAATGAAATTTAGGTCAAGTGAAGTAGATCCATATACATATATATATATATATATATATATATATATATATAGGTCTCCTTCTGTTTGTCGAAAACACAGTTCATTGAGAAACAGAAGGTCAAACCCACTTAAGCGAAAGTGTACTACATTGGAAGTACAGTTTCATGAAAGACGGTTCGCCGAAGCACGTTACAGTGAGGATAAGGAAATATAATCCATTTCCCCACTGTAGTGTGATATTGGAGTTAGTATTTTTAAGTAGGGGGGTGTGGGGGGTGTAGGGGGGCTTGCCCCCTGCAAAACAGTGTTTACAGTAGTTTTTTTTTCTGATTCGGTGAATCAGCTTTCGCGAAAGTACACTTTTGATGTAGTGCACTTTTGCGGCAGTGGGGTTTTACTTTTCTTTTTCGAGACTGTTAAATTTCGATAAAGAAAAGTAGACCCATATATATATATATATATATATATATATATATATATATATAAACACACACAAGAGAGACATTTTAATTTTAAGAATATTAAAAACCTTATTATATGCTGGGCGAAGTTAACCCAGACTTGTATTTTTGTGCTAATAAACTGTTTTTGAAGAAACTCAAATGTGTCAACTAGATTATACTCCACATCGGTGGATGCAGTGGTAGGTGCATAGGTTCATGGGTAAGTACTAGGCTAGCTGCCCTTGCAGGCCATTTTAAGCCTAGCCAATTTCCCTTTTTGTGCTTAAAGTAACCTATCCCATTTTGTTATGGATTGGCCTTACTCATCCCATGGTTAATAATTATATTACCCCTAATGAGAATAACTGGGATCATGCCATAGATAATTTGTGCTGACCCATTAATGGGTTAAAACATTTCAGAGCTGCCTTCATCCAGTAATAGTACAGGGGGAAGTCCTGTGGTAAATTTTCTTTTCCCCGTCCATTGATCTAAGCTGCACTTGAATATGGGCAGGGATGAACTGCGTTTTACGTGGACAGGGTGTGGATTCCACAGCAGATGTGTCATCTGTGAGATATACTTATCCCTCCATACCATTCTGTTTATGTTGCAGAAATGATTTAGAACCCTAGACTGAGTATTTCTGATGCCATTTAACTTGCTGATGTGCAGTAAATCCATCCGTAATAGGTTCATAGGTTTATATGAGGTTATTAGGCTAGCGACTCTAGAGTCTTTGCAAACCTAGCCATGTTAATTCCAAGTATCCCCATTTCTTCTTTTTGGGTACTTCACAGAAAGAACTTGTGAACAGACTGGGTCTGTGATCAACACGAGTTACTGCTGTCCTTGAGGGACATGGGTGCTACCCTAGGGGGTTTCCTATCCAGTTATCAAGGTTGTGTTTGAATAGGATCAGTGGGGAGCTCTGTTTTATGTGAATAGGAAGTCTATTCTAGAGAAATAGCAGTCTCTGGGAGACTTATCTGTCTCTCAAGCATGTTCTGTTAATGTCATAGGCTAGGTTGTGATCCTTAGAGCGAGTGACTCTCATGCCATTTGACTTGTGGATGTATAGCATTTCCATTAGGGCAGGGTTGGAGATTGCCATATAAGTCAGGCACAAGTCGCCTCTTAGCAGCCTGTAAGATACAGAGTAAAGTGGCAGGGTTTTCAACCTGTCCACATAGATCATGGTTTGGAGTCCTTGTATTTTCTTAGTGGGAAACCTCTGAGGTCCCTCTAGCTGCTGCTTGTATCTGGTTAGGTACATGCAAAAGGTTGCATTGTACTCTATTAGTGGTCTGATGAGGGTCAAGTGCAGTGGAGGTATAACATCCCTTGACCTGGATGCTATGCCCTGCTTATGAGGAGCACAACATAGAAGGCTTTCCTTACCAATGTGGAAACTTGGTGGTCAAAGTTCAGATTGCTATCAACCTGTGTCCACAAGTTTCGCACCACTGGGTTGGGACTTAGGTGGGTGCTGTCAATATTGTAATTTGTAGGGAATTACATTTTTGCCAAAAGAAATAATAATGCATTTTTTTGCATTTAGTTCTAGACCATGGCTTTGACACCAATCATTTGTTTGTTTTAGACCTTTTTGTAATATGTTGATATCAATGGGGGACTCAGTGGTTGCTCCCAGTTTGTGATCATCAGTGAACTTGATGTGCCAGAGGCCATCTACTTTGGCCTGGACTTCTAAGAAATAGATGCCAAACAGTAAGAGACCCAGCACAGACCCCTGTGGTACTCCACTGGTGATGGGTCTATTGGTGGAGGTGGAGTCACCAATTTTGACAAAGTGTGTTCTGTCAGTGAGCCAATTGGCTACTCATCTAGTAATGTAAGGATTAATCTCCAGCTGGGAGAGTTTCTCAATGATGCCTGAGTGGAGGATTGTGTCAAAAGCATTGGCAAGGTAGCGATAGGCTGTGCGTACTGTCATACCTTCATCCGTGGCTTTGGTGACATTGTAAAAGAGGTCTACCAGCTTTAATAAGCATGATCTCCCCTTAAACAAAGCCAAATTTAGTTGGGTCCAGTATTGGGAGGTCACCTATGTCCTTGTCGATAAGGTCCATGACATTTCCTTCATAGTTTTGCAGATGAGGCTGGTTAGACTTATGGGTCTGTAGTTCCCAGGGTCAAATTGATGCCCCCCCCCCCCCGCTTTGTGCTGGGGAATTACTGTTGATGTTCTCCATTCTGCAGAAACATAGCCAGTTCTCAAGCTATGATTAAAGAAAATGCCAAGTGGATCAACTAGTTCTTGTTTTAGATTGTTTAGTAAACAACCTGGGATATTATCTGATCCCACCGAGGCCATGTTTTTGGTCTTGGCGAATGCAGAGATGACCTGTTCTGTTGAGTTTGTTCTCTAGAGATACTAGGCAGCGGATTGGTGTCAGGTATGCTTTGGAATATGATAGGTGGGGATGGGGGGGTGAACTTTGCACAGACTCTGTCACCTAGCAGATTGCTGATATCTTCCAGTGTAGTAGAGTGATCCCATATAGAACCAGCTTGGCACATAGCTGGGCATTCCCTTTTAGACATTGGACGTAGTTAAAGAATGCCTTATGATTATCCTTGGCTAAGGATGCAATTTTAGTTTCAGAATTTCAACCAAATGGTGTTGAAGTGCTAAAGTATAACCAAGAAACAAGTAGTAGCACAACGTTGCGAGTCCACAGATACGATTTATTAATACAAAATACACAAATAGTTAAGCTAGCACAATGTTGCGAGTCCACAGATACGATTTATTAATACAAAATACACAAATAGTTAAGCTAGCATTTTGTATTAATAAATCGTATCTGTGGACTCGCAACGTTGTGCTATACTGTTTGATGAAAGCGCTTAACTATTTGTGTATTTTGCATTAATAAATCGTATCTGTGGACTCGCAATGTTGTGCTACTACTTGTTTCTTAGTTTCAGAATTTGCTTTAGAAGACTTTACAAGATTTCTGATTTTTTTAAATTGGACTTATTAGGGAACTCTTCCTCTTGTTATATAATCTGTTTATGCTTGAAGTCCACCATGGTGGCTTGTTTTTACAGTAAGACCTGGTTTTAATCCAGTCAGGTACAACAGAGTTTATGCAGTCACTTAAGTGTTTGTACAGGGCATTTGCATATATTTACTCATAGTAGTTATTGATGTCTGCGACTGAGGGTGGTATGAAGCTTTTTATACCATTACTTAGTAGGCTATAGTTAGCTTTGGTAGTTTTATATAATTTTTGTTCCTATGACGGTGTCAGTTCCAGTAGTTACTTCAAATGAGACTGATTTCTGGTCTGACCTAACCAGGGGAGGGCATCAGGCATGGAGAAGTACAGTGACCCTCCTCATGTAATGGGTTAGAAGATGTTGTGTATGCCAGACACAGGTCACCTTTTAGAAGTCTGTAGGATACTGAGTATAGTGACAGGGCTAAGAGTCGATCCATGTACGACATGTTGCCATAGCATTAGCATGAGCATTAACTTCGGTTATTACAAGTTTTCTGAAGCTACAAGCCTGTAACTGTGAAGGAGAAATAATTTCCCAAGGAAAAAAGTATTTTCTAAATTGACAGGCAGAGCCAGTCTAATAAAGCATTATACAGAGAGCAGTCAAGTAAAAATGTCAACATTAAGGTCTAAGGAATACTCATTCATCAAAGAAAGGCAGTTTGGGAGGAAGTAAAGCAAATATTGCAAATGGGAGTCAGTGAGGATTCTAGAAGTGAGCGGAATAGTCCTTTGGAGCAATTATTTTCTGCAACAATTTTAGAAAGTACCATAGCATATTGAAGTTCATCAGCTGCCCCATGCCAAGAGTAGCTGAACTGGTTAAGCGGTTAGGGGAAAGCTCAATTCCTTACCACCTTAGATATTATGAATGACTTTAACAAATCCCCATAATGGATGATGCCAAAGAAAAAAATACACTTTCAACTCCGGTTTGTTTATTTCAATACTAATTTCTCCAAATTGGTCTTTATGGGATATAAGCAACATTCCGGTGCTTAATGGAGAGAATGATTAAGCCCTACAGGGTGTGCTCTGCAGTGCATCAAAATAATAAGTTATAGCTTATTCAGAAATCTGGGACTTATACTTGTCCTAAGGTCAGGCTGTTCAGGACTCACTCAGACAAGAGCGGCTCACAATGAGTGTCTCAAAACAAAGCTCATGAAAACTGAGCTTAAATATTTACACTATGCCATAGGTAGAGGCACCATTAAGCTCAAAAAGAAAAAAAGAAAAGTCTCTGCAAAAGTAGCCAGAGCTTTTGTCAAAAAAGCAGGTATGAGCTATGACCTAGCTAGTTATTGTAGAAGATTTGTACTTCACTTCTCCACCATTGCCTACACCATTTACTAACATTGGAGAGGGGAAATGCCAGGTAAAGTCACATGGACCCTAGAGGTGCAGGATGGTTTCTAGGATTGGAAAGCTTTTCCTTGCTCAGAGTACAGCCTGGCATCCAATAATGTTCCTATACAGCTTATAATTACACAGATACTTCAACGTGGTCTTGGGTATGGTACTGTCTAAGACAATAGGCAAGGAACAGCATTCAATAGGGTATTTAAGTAGGTGTGAATGCCTTGTCACCAAATGGGCTCTATAGTACCTATGTTACTACCTTTTAGGAAGAGAATCCATGTTGGTGACTGACCTTGCACCTCTGCAATGGCTGTATTGGCACTAATAGGAAATTGTCAGACTTTTCAGATGGGTCCTATTCCTTCAGCCATTCTGATTTCACATCTAGAATCACCAATTTGGGGACCAATTTAGCTAGCTACTGTTCTTTGTGTGACTGTGTGTGTGTTTGTGTGTGTGTGTGTGTGTGTGTGTGTGTGTGTGTGTGTGTGTGTGTGTGTGCGTGCGTGCGTGCGTGTGTGTGTGTGTATCAAGACATGCATCTAGCACCACAAAACTGCTCTTTGTGATATGTATATATATTAATAAAAATCCAAACTACTTTACTAAGCAAAGCTCATTTTTAGAGGACAACTATGTAGACAAACCTAAAGGAATGCATTCATAATATGAATTGATGAGCGCTGGTTTTGGGTGGAAGGGTGGAGATGGATGCAGCTGAGGGGTTGTTGGTGATGGTTGGGTCAAGGAATGCGTGATGTAGTGGGAGGTTTGGGTTTTATGGGTTTGATGATAAGTTGTTTGAGATTAAGGGGGTTGGCATAATGGTTAAGGTGTTAACCATACAAACACAAAGCACAGGGTTTGATTGTCACCTTTGGAAGGGAAAGGCTAGGCTTAAATGGCGCATAAGGGCAGCTAGCCTAGGACTTACCTATGAACCTATATTGCTTTATAATGCAAGTATAAATAGCTAAAGTTAACAGATGTCAAGCCATTAAGTGCTGTAGAAAATGATTTGTTACACTTGTATGATATAAATAATCAAAATACAAATACAACAGAACAAAACTAAAAGTAAGAGACTGCATTGAATATTTACTATACAAAAGATCTGTGTTTATTGAATATTATGCCTTCTGACTTAAGTGTAGCAGGTGAGAGCCCTGTGGACACCTAGATTTTAAGAGGACAGGATAATGCTTAGTTATACTGGAAATACTCTTTGGTTTTATGGCTTCTTTTCACAAGAATGAGACCAAGATGAATATGTCCTCATATTATGAAAAAATAAAATGCAATTCTACAAGCAAAGCAGCAGATTCTAAAATACACTGCTACATTTAAAATCATTTTTGCATGGGGCTTCTTTCACCCTCCCCCATTTCTTGCTATGGGTACTGTCTCCCACATTACTTCTAACTATATTTTAACTCCAAAGATACTGTACCTCAGAGAACAGGGAATACCTAAGTGTTAGTACTCCCTGCCAAATATGCTATTAAAGAATCACCATTAACAAGTTTGCAGTTCTAGTCCTTGTAACTACAGCATTCACCCAATTGATGATGACGATGATGACGAAAGATGAAACTATATGAGCAGCTGGTAAAATTACACTACTTTCAGATACCCCAGTGAAAGGGGGTTAGTACTACAATAAATATAATGTCTTTAGAGACATTTTTTGCCGAACATACCAATACAGTTTCTGACAGGAATGTAAGTCAAGGATGCAAAAATCCCACAAAAAGTGCCATTATAGTACCACTACATATGCAGCAGGCAGATCCCTTGCATCGTTTGACTGCATACAACATCTTTATTAATTAGACAACCATGCTGATTAAGAGAAAAGGCACACTCTGAAGATGTTGTTACTGTATTTCCAATTCTTGCATGAGCTCATGTCAAAGATATGTTTTTTTGCTGCTTTTCTTTGTGTTTCACTGTGCTTACAACTAAATGCCCAATTAGACTTCCTTTATAAAGCCTTCCCAACATTGATGAAATGCACTTAATTAGTAAATTGCAATATAACCTTAGCAATTTTAACTAAGTGGTACAAAATAAACTGCCAAGTTTCATGACTTCGCATTGATCAGACTCTTGTCAAACAAGATACTGTTGAGAAAACGTTCTACACAGACCCTGGCATGTTTTGTTTTTGACAGCCAATTTAAAATGCTTGTAACACATGTGAAGTGCAGATCGGGTTGCAAAGCTGCTGGCGAAGTAGCACTTCTTGTAGAATGATCCTTAAACTGACCTGAAAAAGGCTTGCCATTGGTATTGTGAGAAATAAAATCAATACAGTTGGCAAACTATTCAGAAATAGCTTGTTTTCACACTGCTTTGTCCAGTTTACCTGAGTCAAAAGAAAAAAAGTGGATTGTAGGGTCATAGGATTTGCAGGGCAACTAAGCTGTGAGGCCAGTTCTGCCTTGCCTATACCCACTCTTAGACCTTGCATCAGATTTCAAGAAGGTCCAAGCCAGTCATACCAGGGGTGACTTTATGAATACCCTTCCAGTTGTCCGGCTCCTTTGTAAAGGCAGAGAGTGTGTCACACTACTTAACTTGAAAGGAGGCTTTTTTCCAGAGAAGAGGCAGGTGCTGCGTGGGAAATCTGTCCATCTTCTTGGTATTATCTGTTTGTTGGAGTAGATTTGTATCTCTGGCCCTAGTGTTAGCTAAACTGCTTAATTTACTGAGGTATGAGTTCTTGGACTACTGGATCCTTTACAGCCCCATAAGCAAGACACAGGTTACTCCTAAGGAGTCTCTATCAAACTGAGTATCAGGGATACAGCCTCTGCCCTCATCATTTTAGTTATATGGCTCATTGATATGCTTTCGAAGGCACATCCCAAGAGGGGCATTGTACTCAATGACAGGAAGTGAATAAAATCAAATGAACAAGAATCCAACTATTACAAGGAAGTGAATACCTCTTTTGATCTGGATGAAATACCTTTTGTTATGAGTTGTGCTAGGTAAAAGGATTTCCTAAGCACCATTGCAACATGATGGTCAAACATAAGGGAGATGTTCACTCATGTGCTCATGGTGTCTCACAACCTTTTCATTTTGAAGTGGTGTGTTAAATGTTATAAGCTGAGTCAGAGAGTGCTTATCAAATGCCACAGTTTTGTACTTTTTGGCATTTAGCTTGAACCAATTTTTAGTTCACTAGCTGTTGACAAGTGTAAGCTCCTGCTGGAGTGCATGTATGTCAGATGAGAACTTGAAGAAAACTCTCAGCTTAAAATCATCCACAAACTCTGTTAACCAAAGATCTTAGTTTGATACGTAGAGATTTGAGAAGCCGATTCCAAACAACAGGTGTTCCAGCACAGATCTCTGCAGAACTCTATTGGTCATGTTCATGCCCTCAGAGAATGTGCCCTCTACTCTTAATATATGAATCCTATTTTTAGCCATTTGCCTAGTCATTTAAACACATACTCATTAATTTGGAGTTCCTTCCTTCAACTTATAATACTTGAATGTGATGTGGGGAGAGCTTGTCCACAGTCAGCATCCTGAGTAACTCTCTCAGAGAACTTCACAGAATTCATTAGACAGGATCTACACTTGACAAAACCAAACTTCTGGGGGAGGAGTCTAATAAGATTTTTTATATCATAGTTAATTAGGTCAGTTCTAATACTTTCCATGGCTTTGCATGTAAGAATCATTAGGCTTGTGGCTCTGTAACTCCTTGGATCTGTGGTGAGGTCACCCTTGTGGTGTTGCATCATAACAGCTGTGCACCAGTCCAGTGGAGCAAAGCCAGTTGCTAGGATCATGTTGAAGAGGTTCAGGAGTGAGTCCACCATTGCTTGTGTAGTGCTATTAATTAGACAACCACATATGTTTTTAGGCCCCATGAATAAGGTATTCTTCATTTTGGAAAGTACCTTCATTACATAGTCCCTCATGAGGGTCGGTATTGTAATTCCATCAGGGACAAGTCAGATTGGAATAGACGTCTCTGCGGTGAAGTTTGTACTAAATTTATTTGACCGTATGTTGGCAATATCCTCTGGAACAGAGTAATTAGCGCCATTATGAACAAGCTCATAGCAATATTGGATGTTATAGCTTATTTGTCTGACATACCTAAAGAAGAATTTGTAGTTGTTTTTGGCTTCTGTAACTAGTCTTAGATTATTTGTTGCCTTCATTTTCCTTATGTCTTTTTGAGTTTTTTATCTAGCTGCTTGATGTTATCCTTAATTTGTGGGTCATTTGTTCTGCTCTATAGGTTTTGGACTTTCTTCATTTTATTACATACTTTTTAATGCATGAGAACCACTCCACTAGTTTGCTTTTAAATCACCCAATTTGCTTGGATCTAGTTGGGACTGTCAATTTAATACTATTTTCCAGATTTGAGTAGAACTTTTATACATAACACTTTGCAGTATCAACATCATGACTAACACAGTTATACTCAAATTTAGACACTTCATCATAGAATTGTATTAAATTAGTACATTGAAGTCACTGAGTTCTGCAATATGTGTTTCTGACAGTTTGGAGAGTCTAACAGAAAATGATACACATTTGTGGTCAGATTTGGCCAGTGAGGGAGATACATAGGGGTGGTACATATAGATGCTAAGTTTGTTAAGACTAGGTCAAGTATATTCTGTTCTATAGTAGGTTATTTAAATATTTGGTCTAGAGAGGTTTTTATTTATAAAATCTCATAATATTTGGGCATATCTTACATTGATCGTATAGGTCTCCCAATTAATCATTGAGTAGTTAAACTCAACTAGGATAACAGCATTCCTACTTATGTGACTTCATCCAGAATATTAAGGAATGTTGTGTGAATTTTTAGAGACACAGAGGAAGTTCTGTATCATGCTATGAACTGGTAGCTGGTCTTATTTAATGTGATTTGAATCTCTGTAAGCTCAGTTTGTCAATCTATAGGTATATGTTTCGAGGTAATGTGGTCTCTAACAAATAAAGATATGTTACCACAGTTTCCATCAGGTCTAAATGAGTGGTAATCACAAATCCTAGTATTGAGAGAGTGCCCTCCCCACACTTAAACCAAGTTTTAGTATCAACACATACTTGGATGTGATCCAAACGTAGGCCAGCCTCAAGGTCTGGCCATTTGCTGTTTAGACTTCTAGCATTATTAATTTGATTTGGAAGTTTGGTTGTGAAGTTCATCAGCAGAGCCTTGCCTAAAAAAGGCACAGTGGGACTGCAAATACTTTTGCCAGTATGCTGATGCCTTGGAATAAAAGGTAGAAACCATCTTTGGTGAAGTAGGAATGGTTGACAAGCATCTGACACATACAGAATCCCTCTGGAATGACACTAAGTGTTTGACCAGTTGTTAAAGCCGTTCACCTTTTCTTTATCTCTTGCCCATCATTTTTGGTAATGGAAGGATTTCCTTCAGTATTAGGGACTTTCCTGCATCTGTGACATGCGTGAAGAGCTCTGTTATGTCTGCATCTCTCTTTTTGTCTCTCCATATGCTTCAGGGTTCTATGCAGCAGGTCATTAACCCGAACAGGGGCTACCCCTATGTTATACTCATATTTGTCTGGTTTAAGAGTCCCAAGAACCCTTGTAGCATCAGTAATCTTGGCTCCTGAGAGAGATGTCTCTATCACCCAGTTTTTTTTTCAGCCTCGCGAGTGCAGAATCTGTGTGCCTAACTATGGTGTCACTAATCACTAGTATATTTCTGTTTGCAGCTGAAGATTACCTAGGTGTAATTGGTCTAAGATATGCTATTTCCTGGTGATTCTCTGCTGAGTTGTCTCTAAGTGGTATTGCAGTGCTTAATTTACAGCGGTCTTTAAACCTACTAGTCCTTTGTGGCTTGGACAAGTTTTTTAGTGCCTCAGTATATGATAATGTAGTCTGTCTGTATATGCAGATTGTGGTACAGATGAGTGATGGGTTTGATTGTGAGAGTATGACTATAAATTTGGCTAGGTATATAGATCTTGCACAAACAGTGAATAGTTTAGTAGAAGATTATTGTCTATTAGCATCAGACACTGTTAAGCTGAAGTGAAAAATAAAAGAACTAATAAGAAAGCAGTGAGAATTCCAGCCAAAAAATGTTCAGTCCTCAGAAACAGCAGCAAATTATTTCTTTCCACCTAATAATCACTGCTGCTTTCAGTAAATTTAATCTCTGATTAGCAAATCACCTGGACCATCTAGAATTGTACTTTAATATAAGCTTAAGTATGAAAAAGAGTGGAACGTCATGCAGAAATTTTGCTTAGCAATATTGACATATAATCTAATGAAGTAAAAAGCAGAGATCACTCAGTGTAGCAAAATGGAGGATCTTTTAATCACACAAACAGACAGATAAAAAAAAAAAGCACAAAGCAAAGCATAAGTCATTTTAACTGAAACTACAGTTTAATGTAAAAACATATAAAATTGATCTAAAAGAACACTTTGATTAACTAGAAAGGGTGTAGTCTTATTCACTAATAGCCCAGCAACTCCTTAAGACATGAAGATGACAAGTTTAACCAAATAAACTCTGAAAAAGTTATAGTACTTGGTAGAATAAGCAGTATAGTGCATAACATGGGTTTAAAGACTTTCTCTGGCTGCTACATGGCATTTAATCTTGAAAATGCCAGAAAAACATCTCTCTCAGCCCATATGCTTCTGCTCATCTCTCCTAACATCTTGGGAAAAGGCTTCAGGAGGTTTGTCAGTCCAATGGAAATATTTTGTCTTGCCATTAGAAGCCAAAATTATCTTTGAAAAGCCATGCAAATATACAAATATCTCAATTTTGATTTGAAGCTATGTGTGAAAAGAAAGTAATGCAACATTTCAGTTAAAGGTAATAGTCAACATGAAAGCATTATTGTTCAATGAGAACATTTTGTATAAAATAGTAAAAGAGTGTTAGCACATTAAGGTCTTTAACTCAGAAACTCTTTGCAAAAGTGGTAGCAGTCAATAAATGTTTTGTCCAAGAAAGAAATTTTGAAGGAAAACAAAGCCTCTGTTGCTAGTTCTAAAACAAAATGCAAAACAGCAGTATCTTCTTATGAGGTTTAATATGAAGATCTCTCTTCAGGAGCAAGAAGGAAGTTCTGCACTTACCATAATGTTAGATCTGGACCAGCAGGTCCATCGTTGTCAGCTACAAGACTAAAGAGGCCTTTAGTCAGAATGACATATGAAACTGTCTCAGATTACTAACAATTACTTTTACCCATAGCACTCTGCAAGCTAGCTTTTACCATCCAGATCTCTGTTATGCTGTGTTAAGGTAGAATGAAATCAAAAAGCATGAGCGCTAACAATCTGCTCTTATGAAACATGTTATTTTTATCTTAGAGAATGGCAAACTGTACATCAGCACCCAGACATTAATGTACAAGTAATGCCTGCTGAAAAACAAGCCTGCCGCTTCATGACAGCATATCAAGCTGCGGAGTCAGACTTAGAAAAAACTAACGGCCGTCATTATTTTGTCGCTTGCTAAACAGCGCTTTTGCTGTTTAGCGAGTGTAAAAAAAAATAAACAGAAGAAAGTGTATGTGTGTGTGTATGTATGTATGTGTATGAGTGTGTTTATGTTTCTGTCTGCATGTTGAGTGAATGCGTGTATGAAAGCAGAGGAGACTGTGTGCGTGAGATCGAGAGAGAGAGAGCGGTCTTGTGTGAGTGAATGTGTGTATGAAAGCAGAGGATATTGTTTATGTGAGAGATCAAGACAGAGTGAGAGCGATGAGGAGACTGTGTGTGTGTGTGTGTGTGTGTGTGTGTGTGTGTGCGTGTGTGCGTGTGTGTGTGTGTGTGTGAGATCAAGAGAGACAGAGAGAGCGATCTTGTGTGAGTGAATGTGTGTATGAAAGCAGACAAGACTTTGTGTGTAAGATAGAGAGAGAGAAAGAGAGACTGGTCTTGTGGGAGTGAATGCGTGTATGAAAGCAGAAGAGACTGTGTGTGTGTGTGTGTGTGTGTGTGTGTGTGTGTGTGTGTGACATTGAGAGAGAGTGAGAGTGATCTTGTGTATATAGCTCTCAACTGTCCAAAGTTTTGCAGAATGTCCAGATTATTGCCTCACATTTTTGTCTGCTCCTCATAAAATTTTTGGTTTTCTGAAGTTTTGTGGCAAATCAATGAGGAGTGAATTCACTAAATAATGACAGGTATTTGAGTTTCAGGTTTTATTTCTTTCAGAAAATGCATTGTAATATAAGACCTTTTATTCTAGCAACTTTCTAAGTTTATAAAAGCAATATATATATATATAAAACCTGTCCCTATTTTTGGGGCTTTGCCCCCTCATTATTTTTGGCTTTGTCCAGATTGTTTGTGCTAAGAGGTTCAGAGTTATGCTTGTGTGAGGAGACTGTGTGTGTGTATATGTATGTGTGTGTGAAAGCAGAAGAGACGTGTGTGTGTGTGTGTGTGTGTGTGTGTGTGTGTGTGTGTGTGTGTGTGTGTGTGTGTGTGTTTGTGTGCGTGCGCGCACATTTTTGTCTGTGAGTGAATGAAAGACAGAGCAAGAGAGTGAGAGACAGTGCTTACTGCAACAGTCAGTCCAGTATCACAGTTTGTTTAAAAAGTAAGATTTATGCATTCCTATGACATTTGGCATTGCTGACTCACTTTAAGACAATCTATGGATGGGAAATTGTCATGTAGCAAAATCAGTCATCATCATCTTCTTTTGGCTGTTCCCGTTAGGGGTTGCCACAGCAGATCACCTGTTTCCATTTCTTCCTGTCCTCTGCATCTTGCTCTGTCACACCAACCACCTGCATGTCCTCTCTCACCACATCCATAAACCTTATCTTAGGCCTTCCTCTTTTCCTGTTACCTGGTAGCTTCATCCTTAGCATCTTTTTCCCAATGTACTCAGCATTCCTCCTCAGCACATGTCCAAACCAACGTAATCGTGCCTCTCTGGCTTTGTCTCCAAACCTTCCAACCTGGGCAGACCCTCTAATATACTTATTCCTAATCCTGTCCACCCTCGTCACACCCAGTGCAAATCTTAACATCAAAGGGAAAAAATGAGGTGGAGTTGGTATGCTTTTTTTTTGAATGTCTGCGGCTGTATTCATATATTGATATGAATGTTAAGTGCAAGGTGTGTGTGTGTGTGTGTGTGTGTGTGTGTGTGTGTGTGTGTGTGTGTGTGTGTGTGTGTGTGTGTGTGTGTGTGTGTGTGTGTGTGTGTGTATAGATGAAATACTTACATAGCAGATTTTGGATGTAAAATATTTTCTCCAAGAACAATTACATGTACTACATTAAGTTTGAAGCATTAGTTTGAAGTGCTATTTTACATCAAAAGTATCTAAAAATAAAAATATAAAAATAAATAACTGTGGAAATAATACCCTTCCTGCGTGTATTGGTGTGGTGTTGGGCCTTAGAACACTCCTGGGCATGCATTATTTCCACAATAACACATACTCTGTTGAGTATCATTGCTTATGGAATATTAAAAACCTCTAAATTAGGCAATTGAGCAATTCATTATTTAAGCTGCTTGTGCTGAGTAGAGCTACCTTAACAAACGACGAATTAGAATTTGTTAAGATGAACTGTCTACTAGAAGAACTTTGCCTTAGAAAAGGCACTATGTGGGCAGAAAAAGTCTTAGCCAATACACACAAACCTTAGTAAAAGAGGTGAAGGCTATCCTTGCAAAGCATACTAGAAGTTTTGTCATCATGGCCTGTCTAGCACTTGTTAGATTCCCTTGGAATTGTACTAGTTAATAAGTCAATTGTTAAAATCAATTATTTTTGATTGAAATTGTGGCATCATTCTTGCAGAAGACATGATACTGCCCAAGAGAATTGTTTTACCTGTCTCAGACCCATATGTAGAGCTCAACAACATCTTTTTACATCTCCCTTATGATAGAAAATATGGTATAATTCACTCCAATGTGGGGATGAATGATAGCATACTGAGACATCAGCTGAAGGGGCCTAAGGTCAGATCATGAATTATATTGCCAAAAAAAATAAATAAATGACTATTGCCCCATCCTTGCCCAGCCTGATGGGTGGGCATCAGTGTGCCTGCTTACAGAGTCAGCAAATATTATCAGATTTCCACATGTGGCACCTGCCACAGGAGTCCTTTTACATACTGAAATGGGGGCAGGATGACTTATTTTAGATGTGGGTAAAGATGAAAGTGTGGCTATGTTAACATCATTACTATAATGTGACAGGGGTTGTTTAAACAGACTATAGGAGGCTTAGGTCATGATTTTATAACATCCTTACATTAAGTGGCTACATTGTTAGGTGATTCTGGTGTACTAATAAGCTGTTTACTGACAACTTACTTGCTAGTTGGTGAGAGGTTATCCTCCAAACTGAGCAAATACTTACAACTCTGACAAAGCTGTATCCATTGAAGACAAGAGTAGTGAAATATCAGTAAGCATGTGGTAGTTGCTAGTAAGTAGACTGTCACCAGAATGGGATGTAAAATGTGAATCCATGCTGACAGAGACTAGTGATTGACCAGCAGTGAGCTGATCACAATGCCAAGGTACACATTCTGGGATAACTGTGAAACAATGTGGTGGTGGTAGGGGGTCCCATCTTATAATTAATAGCAAAGAGTAAAAAAGTTAACTGGTTAACTGTCTGTGCTATAACAACAACAACAATACAACTCAGTCTGAGCCAACTCACATGAAATAAAGGCAAGCTAAAAACATGGAGCATGTAACCAGATCAGTAATTTTCAGTTTAATCTCACTTGTGTCCTCTCAAATCGCTGCTGAACTCTTGAGAATATTCTTCCAGGAAACAATAGAGTCCTTAATGAACTTGCTAGCTAGTAATCTCATGTTGGCCTCTTGGATGCAGATTTACAAGTGCATTAACTGCATCAGATGAGTGTCTGAAATTACAATGTCAAGTTTGGGAAAATTGGTATGGGATTTCCCTCCTTCTTTGAGATATAGTTGCATCAGAAGTCGAATATTTAGAGTTTGGGGTATGGGGACAAAACCCTCACATGGGGTCAGTGTCAATAAGTCTCCCACCACCTTCAAAAAAACAGTTTTGAAATTGCACTTTTCTCACCATTTTGGGCTTACAGTTTCCATTCTGGAAACTGTGATAGGAAGCCTTTCAACTGACCAGCTATAGCATAATATATAAAGGAGTTAGTCTGCATTGTCTGAACATGGTTAAAAATACGTTTGCCATTTGGCAAGAAATGTTGTATGTGCAGTTTTATATGTTTAAATATTCACTGCACCATTCATAAGTCTGTAGGTTTAATGAACATGCTCTTAGCCTATTAGCTGTCAAGGAGCTTGGTGTCCTTGATCTCCTGTTGAAACTCATAAGTATCCCTGTAGTTAGCCAGTTCCTTCTTGAACGTATGGGTTTATGGCATAAATCTGAGAGGTGAAGGCAAGGGAGTCTTTGAAGTATGAAGTTGTCATAGTTCATATTATACTTGATACATTTTTTTTACTGATGACAATTGTCCTCTTGTGTTCCTATCATTAGGGAGTTATTCTAAACAAAGTTTTTCAAATAGTAAGGTGCCTTTTAGTGGTATGTATGCCAGTCATGATATTCCTTTACAAAGGTGTTAAGATACAAAGAAGAGAGTTAGTGTACTGCAGCCTTTGACTATAAGACAAACCTTGAAGCCCTTTGTTTCTCTTTGTGATGAATCTTTGTATCTTCTCTCATTGACCAGATGGCATATGACTAGGTTACAGAAAGGGTGCCGTATTATATATAACTGGTTTCATAAGATCTGAATAGAGGGGGATATTTATCTCCATGATATTTCTCTTGACTCCACAGAAGATCAGATGAAGAACTCCACATGATTAGCAGGCGGTAGCAGCTCTATGGGTATCAGATAAAACACCATTGTCGATGAGGACCCCAGAGTATTCTACTGCTTTTCCACTTTTTTCCACTCATTAATAGTGTATAAAACAGTCAGTTTTTTTTTTTGCTAATTGCCAGACCACTACAATTTTGACACAGATTTTATTGAATATACTAGAGTCAGTTTTGTATTCTGAGAAAAAGATGGTAAAAATGAGTAGCACGAGGACAGAACGTCATGGACCTCTACTGGTGACAAAGGATGCTGAGGATATGCATCCTTCTTCTATGTTCTTGTGCTCATTTCTGTACTTCACTTCTAATGGCTTCATTAACCTTAAACCACTTACTTTTTTAGGATTTCATAATGGAGTATAATACAGAATCATAAACTTATTGAAAAAATTTTCTTAAATGTGTTTGATATATGAATGATTGATATGCTATTGACCTTACTACAACTGCAATTGGCTAGCTCAGTGTATTGTATATATTTGCTCATTTGTAGACCTGAGTTCTAATGGGGTCATTCACCTTCAGCTACATGCTTTTTTATGTTTTCATAATGGGGTAATATTGAATCCTCAACTTGTTGTAAATTTTATTTTTTAAATGTTATTGATATATGAATGATTGATATACCACTTGACCCTATTACTACAGTTGCATAGCTCAATGTATTGTAAATATTGTTTCTAATTTTGATAAATCCAAAAACGATAGCCAGAGAGAGGCAACCAATAGGCTCACAATAATCCAGTCTAGTTAAGTAAAATACATACGAGTCTTTATTGTCGTGTACAGGTAAGCGCTTTCACTAATCGCTTCTTCAGACCTTAAAAATTTTTTCGGTACAAACATTTACTTATATACTTGTCATGTGATCATAGTCAATTAACCAATTAACTTTTTAAAAGAGCACACATCCAGACCCTTAGTCTTAAAAATATGTATGCATATATATTAATACATTTCTAAACTAAATTACTACTTAAAAATAGCTTGCGCTTGTCATGTTACTTATCAAACTAAATACCAACCTCTCACTACTACTATTTGGACATTTAACATTTCATTTGATAAATTACACATCTCTTTAATAACCTTCATAAATTAACTATCTTGTGCTCGTGAATTTATTTACAAGAGCGAGCACTAGCTCATTCTTGCCCCATGAGTAGTATAACCTATTAACTTTATAAAAACACAGCCAGCTTATTGATCTTTAATAAATGTATATTAATACTTTACTGAGCTGGATTGTTACTTAAAAACACTTGCACTCATCATATTAGTTGTTTAACAAAATACCAGCCTCTTGCTGCTACTTTTTAGGCTATTGATATTTTGTTGAATTGCACTGCACATCAAAAACCTGCAGAAACTATCTTTATTTATGTCAATGTTTACATAGGCGAACATTAGTTCATTCTAGCCCTAAAACTGATGTGATTTTCTTATTATATACTAACTAAAAGTAAATATTGTCATGTGCAAAAATATTAAATATACTTGTAAAGTGCCAAGTTCTTCGCCTTTAGGAAACCCTCACGCTCCGTAACCACGAATACTTTGAAATACCTGCTTCCCATTACAATTCTCCAAATGCTCAGTACTTCATATACCTGAACCACAATACATAGCGACGACCCACATGGCTGTCAACCAAATATTCCCATATCTATTTAACTATCCATCAATCGCTATCTCATTCAAATGCCAAAGCTAAAACCACCAAAACCTTTTTACTGTGCACTATCTAACCATAGTGCCTTTCATCTAATACTTAGAAATCTTTTACTTTATATTGCTATTATATTAATTTTATTTATTAACTATTGCTTACAATACTAGTAAAATAGTAAACTTAAGGGCTCTGTGGTCTAGTGTTCGCTTTTTACATAGCTAATGTCTGGGTCTATAAATCCTAGTGTATTTATATAATATTCTTAATGGCTAACTTATTCTTGCCTCAGCATTGGCATAACAATGTAATTTCTTGTTAATTTCTTGTTATATGTTATATAATTGTGATACACTTTAGCTATTATCCTAATGGATCCTATAATTACAATATAGAGCCTGTATTAAGTATGTTTATAAGGATGTATACTTGATAGGTTTTGGTTGCACAAATTAAGCTTCCTGGTATCTCACTGCTCTTGTGAAACCCATGTGTATGACCTTTCTGAGGTTAGGGTTGACCATTTTGCATGCAATTTCAGGTAGGATTGTGCTGCAGGAAGGAAGGAATGGCTCATGGGGTTAACCTCTGTGGCCTGAAATTTGCCACAAGACCTTTTTCAGATAAGTTACCTATATCTGTTGAAGCTTTGATGGTCATGGATTTTTTTGCACACTACATTTATATTTATTCTGCTTTGTTTTTTGGAAGTGGTTGTTGAAGGCCTTATTATTGCAACCCTTCTTTTGATTGGTTTAATGAATTATTTTGTGCTAAATTGATCATAGATATATGGTACTGGATTAATTAAGTCTGAAGGCTTTGCGAGCCATTTTGGTTTAATACTTTTTGATTATTTAGGTCTATTGCAGAATTTCTAGCTATATTTATGTATCACAGTATGACTTTTTTAATGCAATTAGTTAACGTCTTATACAGGAACGTGAACGATTCTAAATATGTTTCTAATGAATGTGGTCTAATGTACAGTCTCAGTTGACTGGTGCAATGTGATTGTTCAGAACACCACCACTGCTGTTCAAATGTTCCTTAAAGATAGTAAAATTCTTATGATGTTTGGTTTATTCCTTAGGGGAAAAGTAACTACACTGTGGTCAGAATGAGAGGGGGGTGGGGGGTGGAGTGATGTTTAGCTTAATACTGTTGTGAACTTTTGGACGATATTCAGTATGATTTTGCCCCTTGTAGACATTTTCTCCATCTGTCTGAAATTGTTAATATTTATGAAGTTTTTGCACCTGATTATTGTTTGCTGCATATTTTTTCCAACTTGTGGAAGGATAATTTAGGACATCTAGTAGAAAAGCATTTTCTACTATAGTTATACGTTTATCTAGTAAGCTTACAAGGGTATGCAATGACATATTGCAAAACTGTAGTTTGTGTTTTATTATAACTTTTGTACGGGGTGCTTCTTGCCCACATTTCGTTTCTATAACACCTCATTTGAAAGCTTAACTTATGAAAACAGATGTCCTGCCTTCTTGCTTGGTGGGATGAACCAAGTGGAAGTATTTTAACCATATATTTGCTAACTGTAATTCAAGACACTGAACCATATTTCTGTAGGGACATGTATTGTATTCTAATTTTGGACAAAGCTTACTATTTTTATTTAGGGTGTTGGTTTATTGATGAGTTTTGCCTTTTTCTTAATTTTATCTGCATATTTTTATCTCAGAATGTCTGTTAGCTCGACCCTGTCTAAAAAGCAATTGGGTGAAGAAAGGAGTCTATTCACAACCATAATCACATTTAAGGAAAGGGATAACACATTCCATGTAAAGCAGATTTGGGCTGCACATATTTCTTTCCAAGCAGAATGGCAGTGAATCCTATGGATTGTCATCACTGTAAGTTAAATAAAACTGGGTGGACATTTTCTTAGTTATTAATGACCATGCCCTTTCCATATACCTTTGCATATTTATTTTTGCCCAGGCTTATAGAAGGTTTTCTTACAAGGTCAGAGGATCATTTGTTTTCTGTAGTGAAGGCAGAATAAAAAATAATGCCCTAGAACACACAGTATATGAACATTTACTTCATCCAAATGACCTATTGTGCACTTATCAAGACTAAAGTTCATACTTGCCACCTTAATACCTTTCTCAAATAAAGGACTTGTATATATTTTTGGCAATATAGAAAGACAGTTGCCTTCACTAGTATTTCCCACATGATCAGCAGAATAATTTCAGTGTAAGGACTGCATGTTTCATATCTGAAAGATAATGTGGTTGAAAATGAACATCTTAAGCCTGGAGAGAGGTCACATACAAGTACTTCATAAAATATTAAATTCCTGTTCCTTGCCACCACGTAAAACAATCATATCAGGTGATAAATATACTAAATTTATAAATAAATGAACAAAACTGTTAATTCTGGATATGCACACCTTTTATCTCTCTGACCGTAGAAATAATGCTTTGTTTGGAGCAATGAGTATCATAGTTCAGAAGGGTTTGTTTACTGACGTCTTCTGTTGAAGTGCACTAATATATATTACATTAACCTTAAAATACATTCTGCAGCCTTGGACAAATGAATCTTTCTTAACATTTCATACTCATGTAACATATTACCTTAATAAGCACATGGAGGTCCATGAAGTTGAAATCTCAGCATGTATGATGCATTTTTTTTACATCTGTTTTACAGGACTACAGTGACATCAACTGCTTATGATGTTGATGGTACATAGCACAGCAGTAGTAGCTAACACTTGCTATTTTAAGCTATTATATATTCACAACATCATTTCAAGTTAAATAAAACTGACTTGACATGAAACAGCTGCATCCAGCAAAATTTGGTTATTATAAATGCTATTACGGGAATGACATTTTTTGTGCTTAATTTTTTACTTATCCCTGATGCTAATGGTTATGAGTGATATGGTGATTACTTCTGCTGTATGATTTTTTTCCTGCAGTACCTGATTAATGTCAGATGCTATTGCATTTAATTTCATTAAGGCTATTACACTGTTGCATATCTCATTCTCCTTAAATCCCAATATACACCTAGCAGTTTGCTTTCAGCTCTGTGCACTTTCATACCAAAATGTTTCATTGAGTAAGTAAATATGTGGTAGTGCAGGTATAAGTGTCATGGTAGCAGCACTGATATGGAATGTATTACAAAGTTTGTAGGTGGAATTGCATATTGCATTATTAATTTCTACTCAACATACTATCAACACTAAAGGTAAATGAACCAGGCTTTGCCAGAACCTGGAGTTTCCCAACTCACTAATACAATACAGAAAAGTGCTCAATTACCATGCAGTATGGCAGTATGCTATACACTATGCAAACAAAGGAGGTAGCTCTAGGTGAGAAACAGTCACATTTTGATGTTAGTGTTGAATATATGTTATATAACCCTTGCATCAGATGGTTTACATATTGTAGACTAGATTGCAGAAATGAATATTCAGGCATAATGTGACAGAAATAAACTTTTGGGATGTTCATGCTGTGGGTGGACTTGGCTGTTCTTGATTGTGCATCTTCATTGTTTGCTTTGGAATCATGATGTACAGGGGCTGCAAACAGATTGTAAGTAACTCTGGCAGTTGGCACAGAGGACTAAAGCTCCGACTTGTGAATGAGCTGCTTCCTGTTCCAAGGGTGAAGAGTTTGAATCTTTCCATCTTCATTTACACCTATGAGCCTATAACTTGGACCAATGTATGGGTAATCAGAAATTCACCCCTGGTCTGACTCCTATGTCTGTGATGGACAGATGCAGTCAGTAAATAACCTTTATATAGATTAAATGTGTGGGTCACATTTGGGATTGCATGCATAGGCTTATAAGGGCCCTAGTGGTATTTAGCCTAGCATACACCTATGAACCTTTATTACTAGGTAAAATATGTGATAGTATTCATGTAATGGTGACTGTTGCAAATAATTTCCATTGTTCTTGTGGGAAGTGAATTTTCAGTGCTGCCTGATAAGACAAAATAAGTGTTAGTAAATGGCACAGAAGAAAAGACTGGAACTAAAAAATAATTGTAATGAAAATAGACAATTCACACGTTGTTCAGGAGGATTTCAGCTAAAAATTTCACATCTGCTTTAGTGACATGTGTAATGCATTAATAACGTCTGAATGAACTACAAACTGCTGAATAGCTTATCCTGGTAAAAGGCATTGATTTCTAAATGGCAGTTGTTGGCAAATCCAGTACACAAAATAACAAATAGCACAAAAATAAATCAAAGTATTCATATAAAAAGGGACATGACAGATCTTATTTCTGATAAGCATACACTTCAGCTGCTGTGTGATGCAGGCCATTCAAACTGCATCGTAAGCTGCAGAAAAGGTGACTTCAGCAGCTTGCAGTTTGGCGAGGGATTCTTTCCCAGAATGCTAATGTCTAGAAACCCACGTGAAGTTTCAGATATTGTTAAAACATTGTACAAATGAGCTTTATCAATGGTAGACTGTGCTACATTGTATTAGTGTGTGTTTGACAGAGTTTTTCTCCACAGGCTCCTGCTGAAGAAGGGCTCTGCCCAATCGAATTATCCCACTCAACAAAGACAAATGAATAAACAAAAAAAAAAAAAAATAAATAAATAAAAGCTTACCAAATGGTGAAATTGGAAAGAGTATCGCAAACTACTACACAGCAACAGCATCATGTACAGCAAAGCCTACAGATCAGTGGTCCTACTCAGGCTCCGTTACTAGTTTTGTATTAAAAGTCCATATTCCTCAGCGTCACTCCCAGGTGTAAAACAAAATTATACATGGTAGCCTGAAGATCAGGTTAGACACCAATATGTGATGCTCATAATGTGTGTTATATAAATAAACATCAAAGTGGTCTTAGCAGTTTTGCTGACACCGCAGCACTGGCTTCTCATCTTATCCTTGCTGATGAACATTATATGACATACAGGGATAAGGCACTGACCAAGTGGCCATAGTTCATTTAGCAGCTTGAGCATCTGAAGCACTGGCAATGGAGGATGTATGTGCCCTTCCTGAGGAGAGGAATGATTGAGGGTCATGCATTCAGGGCACAATGTAGATGCTCAAATTTTATATTGGAGACTCAGGTAACTGTGAGGTGTTTCCTGAGGGTGGGCTGAACATCCTGCCGAATGTCAACCCTTTGCAGAAATGAAGGGCATCCAGTGCTACTGCCCATTGCAAATGCTACCCACAGGGTATTATGGGGTATATGCAGTAGGAGAGAAAACACTAGGCAGCACAAGGGTGCCTTCATCCCCTTGCTGGCAACAAATTAGCCTACCAGGGGAGTATGGGAGAGCGCAGTAGACTCAGCAATCAATGATGGGCAGCTGATAGGGAGACAGAAATACTCCTCCCCACAGATACAGAGAACCATTTTAATAGCCATCATTGCTCATTTACACATTTTAACGCTCAGGACTGAGAGGTACTTACTATACTTTGGGTTTTGTTTTACAATGGAAGTGTATGTGTGAGGTACAATCATCATTAAATTACTGTGGATCATCTTTTACTAACTCAATGCCAAGAAATTTGTGTTGAGGAGTACTTTGGCACCCCAAGAAAATTTGTTTTTTTAATACTTGAATGGAGCTAATGGTAAATCTGTCCCCAAAGCAAGTATTCAGAGATCAGTATATATGATACGGTACTTGTGTCAGTTGTAATTCAGTGCAGTCATGCTGCCCTCATCTTTTATTATCTGTTGCATTCCAGAAACATTTACCGCATTAGAAATTGAAGGGACAACCTTACTAATAAATTAAATGCATGCTCCTTTTACCATTCTCTTGTACTCTGAGAAACTACATTTCTGTGTTAAAAACAGCTCAAATAGTTACTCTGAAGCATCAAGAAGAAAGCTTATGTCCAGCATAGCTAATCTTTATCTTAGCCTAAAGAATGTAACATACATCTTATCTGTGTAAGGATAATTTCAATTGCAGCTTTTTTAAGGAATTTGTAGCACCAACTGCATCAGTAAACAACAATGCAAATAAGGCATACTCAGCAGAACATCAGACAAAAACTAGATAAGACACATCAAAATGAAATATTAAAATAATTAGTGGGTATTTGTGATGTATTAGATAAAAACAAGTCATTAGACACTGTTGAAGGCTATATCAAATAAACATGTTTCCCTCAGAAGCTGACCAAGGATACAAACTCCTGAAGTTACAGCAGTACTAAGTCTATAGGTGAGGGTTCTGAAAGCCAAATAATCAAATGTCAGTTGTCTCATGATACATCTGTAGAATTATGGGCAGCCCCTGGGAGGCCGGACACAAGCACAAGGACCAAATTAGACAGTATAACACAACTAGCTCCTTCAGGTAAGTCCCAGATCATGAATGGACACACAAGTTATCATTAAGACCTTGAGCTTTATTGTCTACTGAATAGGAAGCCAATGTAGGCTGCACAGACTGGGCATGATATGTTGATATTGAAGTGTTCCAGTCAAAAGTTTAGTGCAGAGTTATTTATATATTTATTTTTTGCTTTTGTTGGCTGGAAAAGTCCATCTAGGCACAGGTCCCATTTTCAGTGGAGATCCTGGGAGAAATGTTCCACTTTACAGAATGAGTAGAAGGCAGTTATACAAGATTTACATAATAAATGTACATACATCTTCTTCTTCTTCTTCTTTCGGCTTTTCCCGGTTAGGGTTTGCCACAGCGGATCATCTGTCTGCTCATGATTGGCAGTGGAGTTTTACGGTGTTGAGTTGCCAGCCCGGCACCCAACCTTCCACAGAAGGCACACACATGCACACACTCACACCTAGGGCCAATTTAGAGTGTCCAATCCACCTACAGCATGTCTTTGGGATGTGGGAGGAAACCGGAGCACCCGGAGGAAACCCACGTGACCACAGGGAGGACATGCAGACGCCGCATAGAATGCACCCCAGCTGAAAATCAAACCTTCCACAGAAGGCACACACATGCACACACTCACACCTAGGGCGAATTTAGAGTGTCCAATCCACCTAATGTACATAGATCTATAGAATGGTAATGATATGACAATTCATCATATAATAAATGTACATACATAGAACAGTAAATGAACATATATAATGTAGTAATGATATGACAGTTAATGAAAACATAGGAGACCTCCAAATGCTGGACCTGATCAAATTTGTCTTTGTTAAGGGCAGATCTGCTTTCTGAATTTGGTGGATTTTTTTGATAAAGTCACCACAGCCATGGATGAGGGTAAAACAGTATATATCACCTACCTTAACCTGGCCAAGGCATTTCCTACTCGGGTATTATAAATAAACTCACAAAATTGGGCATAAATCCCTATGTCACTAGATAGATAGCCAATTGGTTCATGGACAAGACACATGTGGTTAAAGTGGGTGAATCCAGATCCAGCGAGAGGCCAGTTACTAGTGGTGTGCCACAGGGCTCTGTACTGGGACCACTCCTGTTCAGAATATACTTCTCTAAAGTGAAGGCAAGCATAGAAGGCCTCCAGATAACAAAGTCAGCAAATGACTGCAAGCTGGGGGCAATCACTGAATCCTCCAATGATGTAGATATCCTAGATCAGACAAATGATTGGCGCCAGAACTATGGAGAAAAACTAAATGCAAAAAATACATTATCATATCCTTTGGAAAGTCAAATGCTTCTGCAAATTACAACATCAATAGCGCACCCATTAAAGTAGACTCAGAGTTGAGAGATCCAGGTACAGACATAGATAGCAGCCTGAACATTGACAGCCATGTTTTCAGGGTGGTAAGGAAATCCTTTTATGTGGCACAACGTATAAGTAAAGATATGGCAACCAGATCCAAGGAAATTATAGTCCTGCTGTACTCAGCCCTCATTAGACCAATAATCGAATACCATGCACCATTTGGCATGTACTTGACTAAGCACTTACAGCAGCTGGAGTGACCTCAGAGTTTCCTCACAGAAACTACAGGGTGTAAACAATGTAAACTATGTGGATAGACTAAAAAAACTATCTTTTTACTCTGTCTTCTACTGACTATTACGGGGTGAACTACACCTGACTTAAAAGGCACTCACAAATCCAGCCCTGATGGAGCTGCTACACATCCACAAGTCAAAAAGCATGAGGGTTACCTGATCTAGTGATCTAAAGTTAGTGAGTGACTCAAACAAAACATTCTGCAGAGACAGATATGTGTCTCAGAGATTGTCCCTTCTTTGGAACAGGCTTCCTATTCCCATTAAGCAGAGCCTTCCTTGGTCCTCTTTAGACACAATTTGGATCAGTGATGGGAAATCACAAATTCACACCTGGGTTAGTTCCTATGTCCCTTATGGGCAGGGGCAATCTGTAAGAAACTCAATGCACAGGCACATATCCATGCCATCCTCTTGCCCCTAGATGGCATATATTGGGTAAAATCAGGTTATATTGGTTAGGCTTGTAAGGGCCATTAAGCTGTTAGCCTAGTAGTTTCCTATGAAACTATGACCTATGGCAGTTAAAATGGGAATGCAGTAAAATATTAGTTAAAATCAAGCTTATAACAGTCTAGTTATTTTCAAATGGAATTAGCTGTAAATATATTTTAAGTAGGAAACAGTGAAGTAATTACAGGATGAAGATGGTTACAAGTTAAGAAGGTGTACTGAGGAGGTTCAGGTAAAGGAAGATAGAGATAGTAGTAGAAAGGCGTAGATGATAGTTAGACAATTAGAAATTGTGAAGAAGTAGCTGTATTATGGCTGGTTACATAAAAGAGTGGTGACAGAAGGAGTTTGGAGATTATCCAGGAACATCACATGTACAGAGCTGGTAACTGAATAAGTTGGACTATAGTGGAGTTTTAAATGATTTTAGAGAGTGTTCTTGTTGTATTGCTTGTGGGATGGAATTCCAGGATTTAGTGAGGAGATAGGGGAGTAGTGATTTGCCTGCAGAATTGTTGGGTTTAGATACATGTAATAGGTATTTGTCCAATGAATGCAGTGGCCTGGAGGGGTTATATATTTGCATGAGGTTGGAGATGGATTGACGGTTGTTAGGTTTATAGACAATGTTATGGATTTGTGGAAGTTGTGAGTAGGTTAGGTAATGTTGGAATTCCAGACAGTGTAATTCCCCTTAGGACAGCACAGTGGTGGGTTATAGTTGCAATGCTTGCAGTGAATTATGCTATTTTGTAGTAACATTGCTCAAGTTTGTTTAGCAAGGTCACTGAGTATTGTTAAGGATGGCTGCAGAATAAGTTGGAGCAGGCAAAAGGAGAGAAGAGGAAATATGTTTTCTTATAGAGTCTGAGAGGAAGGATTTGGCTGCATAGGGAGAATGTAGTTTTTGGCGTAATTTTTTCACTATATTTCGGATGTGTGTGTATCAAATTTTAGGTTCCCATCTACGTATATGCCTAGCAATTCAATATGTGTGACAAGTTTGATTTTTGTTTTGTTGGATGCGGTAACTGCAAATAAGGTTTTGTTGATTGTAAGCTGTTTAGGAGTAAATAGGATTAGTTTGGATTTACTTGGGTTTAGGAATAGCTGAGCAGATGTCAACCAGGGATCTAATGATGAGAAGGATTCCTGGGCAAGTTCTTGTAGTTTGTTGATACTTTTTGTGATACACATAACCGTGGTGCCATCTGCATACTGTAGTAGGGATGCAGTTTTACAAGCTTTATGTAGGTCACTGATGGCAATGTTAAAGAGAATGGGTCCCAAGAGTGATCCCTGTGATGCTGCTCTTTTTGCCAATTGACAGGCTGAGATCTATTTTGGAATTAGCTACGAAACCATGATATAGCAGTGGTGTCAAGTCCTTGGTTATGACGTTTGTGTGGAAGAATAGAGTGAGAAACTGTGTCAAAGCCCTTAGATGCATCAAGGAAGAGGGCAGACTTTAAGCTTCCATTTTTCCTATCTGTGTTTACTGTATTGGTGAAATTAAGTAAAGTGGTAGATGTACTGTGGTGGGGACAGAAGCCATGGTGAGGTGAAGAGAGGAGGTTATTTTGTGCGAGGTAATGTAAGAGTTGTGACTGGATGCATTTTTTGAGTATTTTTGATAGGGGAGAGGACAGCAATGGGTCTGTAGTTTGAATGGAGAGAATAATGTGGCACTTTTTACAGAGGGTAGGGAAATATGCTTCAATGTTGGAGTGATTTATAAGAAGTGAGATGGGGTCTATTGCTTCAGTAGCCATCTTCAGGTATTCATCAGGAAGATTGCTGGGGGCTAAAGTGATGGGTTTCAATTTAAGTAATAGGTTTCTTTATGAAAGTAGAGAGGACTGGTTGGTAGGAGAGGTTATGAAAAGGAGTGGTAGGTGGTGCTGCTGTCTGGTTGTTGGCAGTAGGGGAATTTTGAAGTAGAGATGAGACTGACTGATAGAAATGAAAGCTAAAAGCATCAGCACAGTTGGTAGAGGTGTTGTTAGTGTTAATTGTAGGAGAAGGTTGAATTTTGCATCTGGGGTTGACCAGCTAGTTTATACAGAATGTTTTGTGATTATTGTAGTTTTTCTGTTGCACGTCAGCACAATATGTTTTTTATCTAACTTAATTTGAGTTTTAGTTTGGTGTCTGAGGTCTCTGAATTTTTTGACAGTTTTAGTGTTTTATTGGATAGCCATGTATGCCAGGTTCTATTTCTAAGTCTCATAAGATGGTTTGTATTTTAAGACAATCAGGGGGTAGGTTTGGCCTTGTCTTTTTTTCTGAGTGGTGCACGTTAATTTAGGATGTTCAAGAAAGTAGAATTAAAAATCATCTAGTGGAATGCATTTCAGAGCATCCCCATTATATAGTTTTAGATAGGAGATAAAGGTATCTTGGTTGAAATGTGTAAGGTTATGTACTATGCTGAAATGTGGCTGCTTTTGAATATTAGTTTGCTTTCATACTACATAGGTAGGGAGATGATCAGTTAAGGTATCCAGAAGGGTACCTGAGGTAAAGATTTTATGAGGCACAGAGTTAAAAATCCAATTAAAGTTTCTTTGGTTTCATTTTTATTATAACACATGGGAGTGGTGATTAGCTGTTAGAGATTTATTTATTGGTTAGGTGAGTTGGAGGATTGAGTACCAGTCAAGAGTATAATTCCCCAGTATGTATTTTTCTCAGTAGAAATCTTCTGCAATGAAAATGTTATTACCAGGGGCAAATAAGCACCTATGAAGGATAATGTGTTGTTTTTCTTGAGTTTGAAGGTAGATATGAGAATTTCTGCCTATCAAATTGTGGAGTATTTAGTGGTAAATTAAGGGTTGAGCAGCATGTTGGATAGCAAAACTACGATGATGGTGATGAGTTGTGTGGAAGTGTGCTGGTAAAGATGTGAAGTGGGTGAGAAGTGAGAGAGTCAGCATGGAAACTGGCTTCATGGTGGTTAGTTGTAGGATGATATTTTGATAAGTTTAGGGATAGATGAAGGGGTAAAAAAGTGGGGTTATATGTTGCATTGGGAAGCAATATGATTTTGAGGTGATGGTAAGTAAGAGGGCAGAGAGTATGCTATGATATACAGGACAGAAGGGAGAACTGGATAGTGGAGCATGTACTGAATGAAATATGGTAGAAACTACACAGGTAATGTGTGCAGGTGTTATAGATTAGGATTGGTTGAGCTTTGAGGTGGATAGACTTAGAGGTTTACATTTACAGTAAGTGGGGGTGGGTGGGAATTGGAGGTAGTGTAGGGGAGATGAGTCAGCTTCAGCAGACAGAGGACAAACAGAGCAGGTTCTACTTGTCAGAATGTTGTGGAACAGAAAGCAATCATTCAGTGAAGTGGATAACAAGAAGGTAAGTTTGTGTAACAGTTACTGTTTCTACTTTACTATAAACTAAATTATATATACACAGTAGAACACATGCCCCAGTGGACATCTAGCACCTTCACACAAGTAACCATCCTAATACATTTTCACAGTTTTACTCAGCTAATAAAATCCCATACCAGAGTTGACAGAACTTCTAAGAGACAGTTCATTCTGGACTGTACTCTAACAGACCCATACCCTAACTACTTTCTAGGTGTCTCCCAGACACCTTTAGTGACCATTATCCAACCTATTTACTCAGAGATTGCATCAATCCAACCACAAATCCATATATATATATATATATATATATATATATATATATATATATATATATATATATATATATTTATATGTGGGTTCCCTATGTTTGACCGACAGCTCGGAAAATCAATACTCAAAACACTGACGCCAGAAGAACGAAACCTCAAAAACACGAAAGTTGACAGGCCCGACACACCACAATCCCGACACCTAACAAAGCAAAATGTTCACTGTTACACACAACACAAGCACACCAATAACCTAAAAATCTACACTACACCTTACACAAAACTATCTATGCACTAACCTTAACCCAAACCCTAACCCTAAGGTCCGTAACTATCGCACACTCACCTTATCCGCTCCCTAACCCTAAGGTCCGTAACTATCGCACACACACCTTACCCGCTGCCTAACCCTAAGGTCCTTAACGCACACTCACCTTACCCGTACCCTAACCTTAAGTCCATCACTATCGCACACTTACCTTACCCGCACCCTAACCCTAAGTCCCTCACTATCACACACTAACCTTACCCGCACCCTAACCCTAAGTCCCTCACTATCGCACACTTACCTTACCCACACCCTGACCCTAAGTCTCTCACTATTGCACACTTACTGGGTCATGCTCACAAGTTACCCCTGTCGGTGTCTTTGCTGTCGGGATTACGACTTGTCAGTCATCTGCTTCGTCGTTCTTCTGGTGTCGGTGTTTTGCGTGATGATCTTCCTTGCTGTCGATCTAATGTAGGGAACCCATATATATATATATATATATATATATATATATATATATATATCTATATATATATATATATATATATATATATATATATATATCCATAACAAAAGAAATTTCTCTCTTACTGATTTCATTTCCACCTTAAAACACTGTAACTGGTCACTTCATAAGTCACTACAACTGCATGAATCCATAGAATTCTTCATTTCCACATTCCTTCATATTCCAGACAACCTTTCACTGCCTAGGACAATAAGAGTAAAATCCAACCAGGCTCCCTGGTTAACTAAAGAAACAAGATCCCTACTAAAACCAAGGGGCAAAGCTTGGGAAAAGTGGAACACCAACAAAACTTCAACAAATAAACATATTTATCTTGAACTGACTAATAAAGCCAAAAAACAACAGATCAAAATGAATCACTACAGTACTAGCCAAATCAAACACCAAAAAAATCTTCAAAAATGTTGGTCTACAATAAAAACATTCTACAACCAAGACAAGTCAGTACTCCTTCCCCATCAACCAGCAACACTAAAGACAGTATTGAAATAAAATTCAATAAATATTTCACATAAATCATAGTGGCCCTTACCAGTAACAAGTGCTCTACACCATATTCTCCCTGCTTAAAATCTAACCAGAATAACAACTTTTCCTTCTGGCCTGTCTCCTTTGATACTGTGAAAAATACTTTATTTATTTATTTATTGACATGTGTTAACTGGCTTAGTCCATCTGAGCCAGGGGCCCATTTTCAGTGGAGACCAGAGGAAACAACTAACAGTTAGTAAGATACCTAAAAAAACTAAAAGCAATATCACTGGCATCAGATCAGTTACCAGATAAATATCTTAAAATCTCTGCTGAAGCCATCTCCTACAGGATATCCTCATTAATAGATCCATCTCTGAACAAAAGGTTCCACCCATTTGGAAAATATCACACATTATCCCATTGCATAAAGGTGGGAGCTCTGCAGAACTGTCTAACTACCACCCCATTGCAATCCTGTCCCACTTATCCAAAATCTTAGAAAGACACTTTCATTCTCAATTACTTAACTATCTCCTGACTAACAATCTTCTTTCCAATACTCAGCATGGTTTTCGGCCAAAACATAGCACTACTACTGATTTGATGGCCTTCACTAACACAATAAATCATCACAGAAATGAAAGTAAAATAGTATCATCCACATTACTTGATCTATCCAAGGCTTTTGATACTGCTTAACATAACAAACTCATTTCGGTTCTATCCAATCTCAGTCTTAGCCACACCTCTATAACATGGTTTCAGGACTACTTAGCCAGCCAACAGCAAGCAGTTAAATGGCAGCTTAATCTCTCCTCCCTCCTACCAGTCACTCAAGGAGTGCCCCAGGATTCCATCCTGGGGCCCATCCCCTGGACCCTATTCACTAACAACCTACACATTGCTATTACACATGCTTCCTTGGTCCAGTATGCAGATGATTCCACCCTAATATGCACTGCTTCCACACTCCACACTCCAACAACTACAACATATAACCCAACAATCATTTTCAGATGTACAATAATGGCTAGCTAATGCTCAGCTCATTCTTAACCCCAGTAAGACAAAACTCATGTTTTTCCAACCCAGGAAAACTAATACCCCTCCCTTGTGCTTTAATATATCATCAACAAACAACACAATAATTTCTCCCATGACCCATACCAAGCTTCTTGGAGTTATCATAGATTCTAACATGAATTTTGACTTGCACATAACCCACTCAATAAAAAAATAGTTCATAAAAAGCTCAGATCACTATACAGACACAAGAAATTCCTCACAAATAGCACAAAAGCTACCATCGCTAGAACTCATCTAGTCTTCATACTTCTGTATGCCTGTGCAATACTCGCCAACATCAAGAAATCAGATGTAAGCAAACTTGAAACCTGCTACAGTAAAACTGCAAGGTTTGCCACTGACTCTACTGACAGGTCTCATCACTGCCTAGCACTGAAAAACTCAATTGGCTAGAATTGCCCAACGTGCTGGTCTACAACCAACTGTCCACAGCTCACCAATTACTCTGCCAACCATTAACATTCTGCAACCATACTCTGTCAGCTGAGTCCTTCATTCTAACAAGAAACCACTAGTAATGATAACTAAAGCTAACAGCACTACTGGAGAAACTCTTTACTCTCACTACATAGCTAAACAATGAAATTCTCTCCCGATAAACATAAAACTTATCTCTGTAATAAATCAATTCAAAGAGATGCTTAAAGCACATTTAACCAAAACTTGGTTATGCTCTTGTAGCAGCCCAGGCTAAGAACACTCAGCCTTTTAACTAATTAGCCTTGATCTGGTAAAGATTATTACAAAACTCTTACCTCCACTCAATTTCATATCTCAGATGTGTTCCTTCAAAACAGGGTCTAAGTTTGCTGTTACAGTTTACATTATATGTTTAGGGACTAAGACTGTTGTGATAAAAAGCATGTTACTGAAATTATAAAAGCTGTTATATGTGATTTCTACCTCTATGGCTGCTCCAAATACTAATCCTTCTGATTGTTGTTAAATTATGCTCTCCATTGTTATTTACAAAAATATGTGATACTGAAATTATAGAAAATATTATATGTGATCTTTACATGTATAGCTAATCTAATAACTTGTCCTTTTGTATAACCATTGTATGTGTTTCTGTCATTTTTTTGTGTGTTGCTTATCTTCCTGGGTTTCCACTCAAAAAAGACAGCTTGTCCAGTCAGACTTTCCTGGTAAACAAATGTAGAATAAAATAAAATAAATAAATAAATATAGTAGGGAATTAATGACAAAGCATACATACTTGCTTTCTAGGGCAGCGGTAGCAAGAAAAGTTTACTACATAAACGCAAGACAAGAAAAATAAATAAGAGAAGTTTGATTAGGGCGGTTTGACAACTCCGCTGCTTATTTGGGAACTGTTAACCAAAGAAAAAGTTAAATTAGATTAAAAAAAAATAACAGTGCTAATCGGTTACCTGATGTTGAAAAAAATGGGATGGGGCAATAAGTTTACCTAATGTGTGTTTAGGAAATACTTTTATGAAAAGTAAACTAAGTATTGACAGATGGGGGGGGGGGGTTGCATAGAATATCAGAATATATAACAAGTATATTAAAAGCTGGCTGTGAAGAGATATATTAGGCTATTTAAAATGAGGTAATGCAGTTGTTAATGTATGAAGCATTATACTACACTATACTATCTAATGTAAAGAGTTACTGACTATGTCCCTGATGTAGTGTGCATGCCTTATAAAATACTATAGCAAAGGTTTGGCTCACTGAAGTCATGAAATGGGAATAAGTACCTATCAAAACACCTATTTATGGAGGTTATATATCCAAAGCAGGGTAGTAAATAGGCTGTCCTTGAGTTTGTCTTTAGCAGGCTACCCCAGAGGTCCAGGTGCTTGCTATTGCCTGTAGTATTCAAAACTCTGTGGCAAGCATGGTGTAGTGGGCAACTGGGTCTGGTTGACTGAGGAGGGAAGTCTACTGGTCATAGTAAGGCATGCACACTGCTCCTGTGTAAGTCCATGGGGAACCTATATCATTATGCATTATTTGCAAACAATTAAGCTCATTGTTATTGAGTTCCATGTGCAGGAAGTTATAGTTGTCCAGGAGAAGACTAGGCTTGAAGAATAACTGCAAGATACTTAATCTTGAACATGTTTCAAATGTTGAAAAAAACATTTTTAATGATTGACATTTCCCCTAAATATGACCCTATAATCCAGGGCTGCACCTACATTGTGCACATTTGTCTAAAACCTCAGGCTGTTACTTCATTATATGATGTACTTAGGTAGTAATGAGTCAAAAGTCGCCCTTGGGGTAGAATGAGCAACTGTGAACTTACTTTTGGAGTTGTTATGCTTCAAATGATTAAAACTAAACTAACAATGTATGGCACTGAGGTTATCAGTAAAGAAATACACACTTGGTATATAAAGAAGTAAGGGTGGGACTCGTGTGAATGCCAATTTCAGAAAGAAAACTGGGTATGGAATAAAATATTATTTAATTTGTGTATTATAAACTTATTGATAACTTTGACTATGATCCAACAATCTGTGTTTAGTACTGAGATAAGCTTTCATTGCGTAGAACTCAGACCCGATTTTCTATGTTCCTAATTAATGTGATATTGGCAGCATTGATAGGAGTTGGAGGGAACCCATTTATAGTCAAATAACTCAGTAATCATAAGAAATACTGTACAACCATGTGTATAAATGTTTGGTAGAGCTCAGCAGTAAAGTCATCATGACCATGTGATTTATTTAACAGTTTTATCACTTTAAAAATGACTTGTCTATGTTTAAAAAAATTACTAATAAAATATATTTAATTGTATAGTATGGGAAAGGAGATTCTCTACAATGCTAGTTTTCGGGTTGAAATAGCTAGTTAAGAAGAAGTCTTTTTTACTGCAATGTAAATCTCAATAAAATAAGAGACAAATTTAAGTATGGTTAAGGGAAATTAATGTACCATTCTTATCAAACCGTTGCAGAATGCATTTCTGGCAGTATTGACAACATTGTAGCCTGCATTGTATTAGTAATGTTTTGTATAGCTGCAGAGGATAAATTTGGCTGTTTTGATTTGTTCTTTCTCCAAATTCTTCTGTACAATTTTCTTTATTGCCAGTTTATTTCTTCAATGCAAAAAGTATTTTGTCATAATTTAAGCTTAATGTTTTTTTCTAGCTCATAAATTTGAACATTTGTTTTTATTGATTGTTTACAAAAGTAAAAGCTGTTATATTATGTAATATTTAAGCTTTAAAAGCTTTCCACTTGGAATTAAAGGATGTTGGTTGTTTATTACCAACTTCCCAGAAACATGGTTTTTTTTCAAAAATTACATTTATTTTTGGCAGGCAAAGATCTTTCTTCAATAAGGGAATTTTTCTGGACTGACCATGAATAAACTGTCTTTGTGGTCTGAATATATAGAGTACATATATTCTTGTGTGGAGATTATAATAGCTCATATTTAGTTTGACAGTAATGTAGTGTAGATCTTATGTTATATCTATATGAGATGTGGGTATGCTTGCTGAGGATGGTATTCAACACATGGCAAATATCATGCAATTGTGATAAGTACATAAATTCTTATAAACATTTACTGTACCTTGAATGATGCAAGAAGGGAATGTCTTGTGACTGATCTAAATGTGAAGACAAAACATTATCCCTGTTACTTTCTAAAAACAGAAATATTTTTCAAATACTGTATTCCAGAAGTTAAATCAGACAAAAAGGGTTCTGTTATGAAACCCAACTCTCTAGATGCCAAGTAACTGCATTGCTGAATGCCAATATCCCAAATATCAAAAAGATGAAAACTCAGACTTTGACCATTTTTGCAACCCTCCAGTCGATCAAACTTACACACACACACACACACGTATATATATATATATATATATATATATATATATACACACACACACACACACACACACACACACACACACACACACACACACACACACACACCTTACTGACTCTTTTGTTTCATTACTATGATATAGTAAAAGACAGCTCCTGCATGTAAGACAAATCAATATTCAATAAACATAACAAACAATGAATATGCCTCAATTAAATGTATTTTGAAGCTGAAAGCATTAGATAGGTGAAAGTTATATGTTTATTGAATATTGATTTGTATTTTTATAAGCTTTAGATTATTTTAAATGCATATAGTCTGTTAATGTCTTAACATTTTAATGTTCATGAAATCTAGGTATAATGTGTTCCAATTTTAAAAAGGAAAAGGCTTTTTAAGCAAGGTTTTATGTGTATGACAACTTTAGTGTTTGTTCTATGCATCCCTTCTTGGTTGGACTTATCTAGTTTAAAACATTTACATACTTGATTGTTTAATTAAATCAGTGATTAACTAATTAATGAATGTATAAAAACTATAGCATTCTGGGAGAGGGATGTGTGAAGAAGTCTAAGCATTATTTTAGAAGGACGTGCTAACATTAAAGTCTTGAGAAGAGTATAGCTACTTTGTTTTTCATGTTTACAAGTGTTTTATTCTTCCTGTTATGACTGGACTGGCTGCTTTATGTTTTAAGCCAGGAAAAAGTTGCTTCTCAAAAATATACAATGGAAATGGAGTTTAGTGTATTCCACTCAATGCCTTCAATTCCTGAAGTCATATACATATATAAGCCTGGGGCAGACATATTATGCATATTCTCATATACATCTCATTCTACAGCTTTAAAGAGCTCCTCCCCTTCTGATTGTAAGAGTGACAATCTCTTTATGTCTTCATTGGAATGTGCTGATGCTGTACCTGGTTCTTCTCTGTCAGTAAAGGTGAGCTCCCAGTTCAATCCACATTACCACTCTCCAGCTGATACTGCAATACCCATGACTCAGGCAATAGTGTCCTGGATAGACTCCATTAATCTGACAAGACAAAAATGAACACATCAGAAGTGATACTGCAGAAGACAATATATGAAAATTATTATGGAAGGCCATACAATATTAGGAAATGTATTAAAGTACTGATCTTCAATGTAGTCACGTATTCACATTTCTGTAACTAATACTTTAGCACTGCTGTACCTCTGTAATCTCAGATTAGTAATGTTTTACATATTTTCTTAAAGTAAATTAGAATGAAACAACTATTGCTCTTATTTGTGTTTTATTAGTTGTCACATTATTTCCCAATATTTCATTAGTACTCATCAGTAGTTAAGAAAGAAAACGTTTTAAAGTGAACATTATTCATCTCAGATGATTGGAATTTTTTTCACTTTACATTGTCCATGTCTATGCCAGTTATAAAACATCCAGTATTATAACAGTTTGGATGACAGCAATGCTACTGGAACAGCCAAAGAAGCAGAACATTTTCAACATCTCTAATGTTGTATTAAGTGATTATAATAATCCAGATGCCATTGGTGCTGTTATTAGAAGACATACAGCCTTTAAGGCATTATTGGCTGATGACATCAAAGCAAAGGGACTCCAGGAAGCAACTAAATTGTAACAATTACATGGAATGTGGAAGGTATATATTATGGTAAGATTAACTTGGGCACGGTTACAATGTTACATAAAGCACTGGACATACTCTACTGCATATGTTAAATAGTCTTCTTGTAGCAACCTTACTCTTTATAATACATGCCAGAGCTACTTAGAAAAAGTAAGTTTATTTTAGGCATGCAAGGCAGTTGAATAGATTCTTCTATAATGCCACAAAGCCTAGTACCTCTGAACAGAAAACTGCTTGACCACAATTGGAAGAAAGTACTTATCGAAGTTCTCATGTGATATAAACAGCTAGAGACAGTCACTGTTATCTGCAGAGTGTCTCAGCAACCACTCTTTATAGACAATTTTTTTATCTGCATACCGCTCAGTTGACTGATTGCAATCAAATAAAAAATTAAATTAATTTCCACAGTAATGTAAGCTAAATGACTGCTTAACTGGAAACAAATGATGGCAGGGTCAGTCAGTTTCACACACAGACTGACTCTTTATACACCAATTATAGTGCCTTTAAGGTCGAGCATACCTCTGTTGCCTGATTGTGGTTGGATGAATAAACAAATAATGTACACAGTAATGGGTTTCATTTTAATGCTGCCAGTCTCATAGGTTAAAACTTTCTGAAACCTACCTGCATACATACAGGCACAAACACACACATACACTTGCACATGAGCACACACACACACACACACACACACACACACACACACACACACACACACACACACACACACACACACAAGTTTACAAGTTCATACATGTATGGTAAGTGTTTAGGCCTTATGGCCATTAAGGACCAATGTCTCTGTTATAGAAGGATGATAAACCCAAAGTCTTTTAAATATATCTAAAGTATTAGAATTTATTTTCTCTCAATTTTTTTTTATTTTTTCAAATACAGTTGAATAAATTCCATAGTATTTGTATATAACATCTTAAATAACTATGTACGCTATTTACATCAGCCTGACATTATAACAGAGCTCAATATATATAATTAATTTATAGGTATAACAATTCAGTTATCAGAGTGTATCTGTTCAGTTATTGTAAAGTGTCAATCAATGATAAGACTTTTTCCATGGATTGTTAATAAATGGCTTAGGATGTATCCTTCATTCTTTAATTTTAATTTCCAACAATGCTGTGGTCTTCAGTAGGCTGTAGAAGTCTTTCAAAGTCAGTATTGTGTTTGTATTCCATCTTCTTGTTATACACTTCCTTGAGATTGCAAGTATTGTCCATACTAGATACATATTTGACTCATTCAAATGATGACCTTCGTATACATTTAATAATACTAGAGCTTTTGATAAGTTAAATGATTCATTAAATAAAGCTTGTAAAAAGGTTTAATACCATTCCAAAATGGCTTAATTTTAACACAGTCAAAAAATGTGATTCCAGTCTGCATTGTGTATTTGCTCACACCTCCAACATATTCCCTTTGTGGAAGAATTAATTTTAGCAATTCTATCTGGAGTTAAGAATGCTTTGTGCAAGCATTTCCAATTAAAATCTTTCCAGTATTGTGTAAAGGATGTATGTTTTATTGATAATAAAATATTTGATTTCATTTCTTCAGTTAGTTGTAATGAGTGTCTTTTTGTTATATAATTCCAATATGAGGATTTGGCTGTTGTTTTATAATTTATCAATATCTTGTAAAATTTCGAAATACTATTTCCCATGTCATAATCATTATATATGATTTCATATAGGTATTTTGTAAGTTTAGGTATTTCTTTAAATGAAGAATTATTAATTATTTTGCATAAATATTGTGGATATGTTAGAATGCTTTGCATAGTTAGCCAATCCTGTTGTAGAATTTTGTATGTTGTTTCTATTGTTTGCATATCCAGAACTTTTAGTTCTTTGATACATTGAAACCAATAAGCAAATCCTTTCTGTTCCCAGGAATTAATTATTTCTCTGTATATTTTATGTGGATAGCTCTTTGTAACTATGAATGGTGTTAAAAGATCAAACCAGATTTTTAAATCTATATTTGCATTAATAATTTTCCTAAATGAGTCAATGTAATAATTAATAATACAAGTTTTAGTGGGCTTAGTTATGTTATATTGCATACTAATACATAATATGTGCCATGGTAAATTGTTTTTATCTGTTATTTGAATTTTTTTTGTAAATCAAATTAATTTATTGATATTACAGTTAGTAATTCTTTCCAATTTGCATAATAATTTGGACTTATCCAATCTGAGATTGTTTTAGATATTGATGCTTTTATATATGTTTCTATATCAGGAACATTTAATCCTCTCTGTTTCCATGGTCTAATATGATGTATTAAAGCTATTCTGTTTCTTTTGGGAAACCATAAACATTTTATTAGGCATGAGTTTATTTCTTTGAGTATATTCCTTTCTGGTAACAGTTGTATTGTCAAGGCTATATATAGAATCTTGGGTAGTAAAACCATTTTTATTAACTGTAGTCTATCTTCAAATGTTAATATTATTTTGTTCCACTTTTCCACAGAGATTTTAATTGTATTGATGATATTATTTGTAGTTTTTTGAGACTAATTCATTATTATCCTTACATAACTCAATCCCTAGATATTTTAAGGTAGATTCTTGTTTCCCTATAATGTGATTCCCCTTCGTCTGTAATTCTTTCTTTATTTAAAAATAAAAATTTTGATTTTGATTTATTGAAATGGAGTCCTGAAGTCCTGTAAAATGTGTCAATTAAAATATCTAATTCTTCTAATGTGTCTTTTGTATTGGATAATGTTAATAGTATGTCATCAGCAAAGAGCATTACTTTAGAATTGTGTTGTTCATAAACATCTACTCCTTTGATTTTTGTATCATTACATATTGAATCTGCCAATATTTCAATAGCCAAAGCAGATAGAATTGGTGACATGGGACATCATTGTTTAGTACCCTTTGTTATATGTATAGATTTAGAGGACCTAGCTTAACATACACTAATTTATTTGTATATATATATATATATATATATATATATATATATATATATATATATATATATATATATTCTTTAGTAGATGAACAAAGGAAGGAGGAAATTCAAATAACACCAGAATTTTGAATAAATAGTCCCAATTTAGGAATCAAAGGCTTTCTCTATATCTAAGCCAATTATGAGTGTTTCTATATTTTCTTTATTAACATAATCTATAAGAGAAATTATCCTTTTAATATTGTCATGTGTGCATCTATGATACATAAATCCAGTTTGATCATTATTTGTTTTGGATAGTGGTATTTTCATTCTGTTAGTTAATATTGTCATAAATATCTTATAATCATTATTTAATAATGATATAGGTCTATATGAGGTACAGAGGTTTGGGAATTTGTTTTCCTTTAGGATTGGTGTGATTAAGGAATATCTCCAAGACAGTGGTATTAAAGCTTGTGACTGAATTTCTAATAGAGTTTTATGGAAGAGGGATAGTATCTTTGAAGGAAAAAGTTTATATATTTCCAAATGTATGCCAACTATACTTGGAGCTTTATTATTTTTACCCTCTTTTATTGTATCTGTAATTTATTTGTAGGATATGAGTGCTTGCAGATCTAGTTTTAATTTTTCTTGTATTTTTTATATTAGAACATTTTTCATCTAGATTGAATTGATTGATATGTATATTTTCTTTTTGGAAATGTTCCATATAGGGATTTCTATAGGCATCAAGAATGTCACCTATATTTGAGACATTTTCCCCTTTCTTTTCATGTAAGATATTTTAATGTTATTAGCTTTTGATTGTATTTTGATTCTTGTGGATAAATTATGTAGATATTTGGGAGAAGTGGCCAAGGTATTAATTTTTAGTTTTTCTAAAGCTAAACTAGTTTTATGTGTTAGAATGTTGTTGTATTTATTGCTTAATACTTCTACTTTCTTTTTCATCTCTAAATGATTTTGATTTTTTTCAGCTTTTACTGACAAAAGTTTGGATTGTAGATCTAATAATTCAGAATCCCATTCTCTGATTTTTTTATACCAAGTTAGGGTTTTTCCATATATGTAATCTTTTAATGAGTCCCATATCACTATTTTATTTATCTCTGTGGTGTAATTAATATCTAAGAAGAACTGTAATTCAGATAATAACCAGGGTTTGAACTCTTTAATTTTAGTTATATGCTGGAATTCTTGAGTTAAAGATTAATGGTTTGTACCCATTTTGAAGTTTTAATATCAATGAATTGTGGTCTGAAAAGGGGCAGGGAGTGATTGAGAAATTAATGATTTTAGAGTGTAAGTCATGGGCAGTAAATATTATATCTATTCTAGTTTGGGTACCAAATCTGTGATCTTGATGGGAAATCAAGAAATATTTATCTTCATAAATTTGAAAGTATCTACAAGATGAAATGATTCTACCCAATTATTTAAAGCTTTTCATACAGCAGATATACACAGTGGTCTTTTATTTGTAGTTTCAGAAATATCAAATATACAGTTAAAAATCTCCTCCTAATATTAAGTTGCCTTTATAACTATTGGAAATGAAGTCCAAGTGCTTTTTAACAGTTCCTGATCCAGTGCCTGGGAACCAGTATAGATTGGCTAGGGTCCTTATTCTGTTATTATATTTAACTATTGCTAATGCCATAAGGCCTTCTTTATCTTCATACTTATAAATGATTTCTGGATTAATCACATTTGTTTTCCATAAAATTATTACCCCTTTTGTCTTTGTCTTATAAGTGGATTGCACCAATATCATATATTCCTTAGCATTCCATTTGTAATTGTCATTTGTTTTGAAATTAATTTCTTGAAGGAAGACAATTTGTGGTTTGTTCAGTTTTAAAAATTTCAGTAGATTTGATCTCTTGCATGGATTTTTTAAGCCATTGGTATTTAAAAATAATAAAGTTAAATCCATCTTAGGTTATTTAGACTATGTATTTTGTTTTATTGTGACTATAAAACATTTCCTCTGATAACTATAAAGTATATGTTTGAGCTTTTAAAGGAAATTATCAGTTTTATACTTTGAATGTTTACCAGTAAAGTAATGTTTTGGTCAGGCATACTAAAATGTTTTTGTAAAGTAGCAAATTCAAATTAATACATGTTAACAAAACTAAGATCTGCACTAGCCATGGAATGAAAATCATTCCTAATCTGATGGATAAACCTAAGTCTATCTGATTATTACTCATACCTTGACAATCCAGAACATCTGAGCTCGATAAATTGAATTATCATATGGAGAATATTTGTAATAGGAATAAGCAATATTTATATTATTTTGAATAGATATAGTACTATTGTTGATTAGACAGAATTTTAATACAATATAAATGTCTACTTATTGTATAAGCAATTAATATTTACATGAAAGATAGATGACAAGTAGTTCAATCATAGTAAAGTAGGGTGCATCATATATAAAACCTCAGTAAAGGATTATACCACACAGTTATTTAACATATTCACCCTTATAGATGAAGTCTTTCAAAACTTATTACTTAATGTAAATAGATGGTAATAATATTTATACCTAATGTTTATAATACAATGTATTTTACTGGATATATCAGAAGTTATATTTCATTGTTTGCCAGCATTTAAGTATTCACTTTGTTTGTTGCTAACTTACTTAAAACATCAAGTTTGTTTTATGTAAACATTGATGAAAGTTAGTGCATTTTAATTATCAGTGCACCCCTCCCCCCATTTCCTACCCATAAGGATTTTCATATCTGTCATTTCTTATTATAAAATGAGTGAACTTATAGGTTAAAAACAACAGATTTACTTATTGTGATTAATGATTACAAGTTCCCTTTCCATATTCATGAATTGCCATTTTATGGCATACACTGAACATTTTTTTAGATTTAAATGGCAACATTCTATTTTTTATAATCAGCAAAGGTTAAGCTGAGTGATTATTGTCAATTTAATACTATTTGTTCAGAACGTGATTGTTACATTCTTTGATATTCCTAGTTCAGGCTTCTATTGTTTCCCTTATAGGTTCATAGGTTCATAGGTTCATACTAGGCTATCTGCCCTAGGGCATTTATAAGCCTAGCCAGAGTGTGTTTGGCTTTCGCCACCCATTTTAAATGAATTTTGCTATGCCCTTGAACAACTTTGTCAGTTTGATGTCATGTATAAAACATTAGTTACCTTGGTAACGGCTTAAGTATTATGTATGGTCAAGATGTGTTACAAAACCACAATTCAAGTTAAAGCAATTATATGATTTGTTATGGACATTTACTTATATGAGAAAATCATCATGGCTCCCCTTGATGTTCAGTATAGTGTATGTCATTTATGACAAGTTAAAACAGTAGTGCTATTATACTCATGCCCATGTTATTAAACTTAGTCGCTATTGTCAATTTAATACAATTTGTTCAGAATATGATTGTTACATTCTGTGACATTTGAAGTTCAGGCTTCTATTGTTTCTCTTTAACAACTTTGTCAGTTTGATGTCATGTATAAAATATTAGTTATCTTGGTAACTGCTTAAGTATTATATATGATCAAGATGGGCTACAAAAAGTACAATTCAAGTTAAAGCAATTACACGTCTTGTTATGCATATATACTTATATAAGAAAATCATCATGCTTCCCCTTGATGTTCAATGTACTGTATGTCATTTATGACAAGTTAAGACAATAGTGCTATTATCCACAAGCCCATGTTATTAAATCCTGTCTTTAATATCTAAATTCAGCAAACTGATTCATCTTATATGACGATTATATATTTTATGTCTAGATTTATTAAAATCATACATTACATAACTATTGTCTGTGTGTTTTTTTTTTTTGGCTGTTGCTTAGTTATTTGAAAGACCACAAGCTGTAATGTTTATTCTTATTATTAGCTTCTTCCAAGCATGTTTATACAGTCCATAGACTTTAAATTATGAGACCCTTCTAGTTTCTTATTTGTTATAAGTATATTTCCATCCTTACATACATGCATATCAGTACTTCAAGCACGGGCAGTAATACACATCCAGTTTTTCCAGAATACCATTCACTAATTCATGTGGTGTGTTTCTAGGCTGTTCTTAAAATATCCAAACCAATATCTGTCCTGTTCCATTTTCCAGCCTGTTCCATGCAGTGGCCACTCTGTCAGTTAACCACTCAACACGCCCTCCATTCCCAAAGATATTTCCATGAAGGAAATCTGATGACTCTCAAGCACTTCCTGGTGACCCCAAGCACCCCTAGAACCAGCTATCCCCATATGCCCAACACGTCTGAGCAAGCTCACCTCCCAGACCACTGTAAAGGGTTCTGCACAAGACCAAGTGCTCTTAGTCTTTCACAATAACTCAGACTTCCACTCTTATGTAAGTCCTTAATGTGTTTGGACCAAAATACATTTTAAATATAAAATTGCGCTTATTATTTATTTATTTATTTTTATCAAGAATCAACTTAATGAGCTAAACAAAGTATTGGGAAACCATCAATATGTGTACATGTGGTTTAAAACAGCCCTTTTATTTTATATATATTTTAAAACCAAAAATGTCATTGCCAAGAATCCTCTTGGAGGCTCCTCAGAGCTGTTAAGCATTATCATCACTCTGTCTCTGTTACCATAGCAACCTGGGAGCATCTGTTTCTGTTAGTGTGTCTGTGTACTGCATACCAGAGGCTCACTATGCACATAAAGCAAAGCTTCACTTCACTGCAACTTCAAGCCTAAATTCCCTCCCTTTCAGTGAGGCAGCAGCCAGGAAAAGAACAGAGAGCAAACAGATCAAAAAAAAAAAAAAAAAAAAAACTCCCAACAATCCACCACAACAAGAGACAACACACTCCTCCAGCCCTCCACCTCTCGCTCAGCAGACATACAAACAAACCTTTCTCTGCCAAAATATCCCAAATCACAGTTCAATCCACCCCTTCCCCTGGATCCAGGCTAAATACCAAATGTCTTTTCCTAATTCACAAGCATAAGTAAACCTTGATCACAAGCCGCAACCCACAGCTTCCTGGAGACAAAAACAGCAACATATAACAGCTGCTAGACACAGTTGCATCCACATACACCATGTGAGGCTTAATCAAACAGCACTCGAATTATGATACCTGCCATAATTGATATTAATTATGTTTAGACAGAATAATAATGACATTTGTACTAGCTGACAGACACGGCTGCATCCATGCACACCATATCAGGATTGAGCAAACAGCACTCGAAGCTATGATACCTGCCATAATTGATATTAACTATGTTTAGACAGAATAATGATGACATTTGTACTAAGAACTTACTGCTATTATTTAACCAGGATATACATGACATTTCTAAATCATACTTTAACTGAAGAAGGCATTAAGTCACCATGACAGCATTTTTTTTTCAATCCACTCTACTATTACTGCTATTATATATGATGTTAATTTGTTACATTTGAGTCTGAACTCTGATAAATGCTACCTTGTTGAATTAGTTAATTAATTACTTAAATTATTATAAGTAAAATCAATGAAAAATGAACAAGATACGTATTCATTGAGTTAAAATAGGGGAATAGAAACTTCTATGTTTGTATTATATGTTGCTTTGTTTGGCTTATATATAATGTAAATAGTAACTCATCTTGATCTACCTTTTTTGTGAAGAAGTATTGGACTCTTTGAGCATTCTGAATAAATCATTACTGTTTTTCAGTTGTTTACAACACCCTTCTTTTTTTTAAATAAAAACAGATGACAAGTGATGTACCATATCAGTTGATACTTTGAGAGATGTATTTGTAAGAGTTGTTTTTTGGGACAGCTTTCTTGGAATCAGTTTTTTGTTTTTTTCTTTCTAGCATCCGTCCAAGGATTTGTTTCTTTTATTCTTTTAAGAGTAGGTGCCATCCATTCCATTTCTTCTGGGATAGACACCATGTTATTGTTTTTGATGAATGTAGTAGCTTCTTCAAAGTCATTAAAGGTTTGCATCTCATTGGCAAAAAGTATTTTATCTTGGCTGGAAAGGCCAGCTGTGCTTTAATGTTGTTTTGGTTTCAACAGTTTTATTATTGGCCAGACTTTTTTCTTTTGTTCTAGTATTCTGGAAGAATAATCATTGCCAAACCTTACCAGGCTTTGATTGTATTTTAAGGGTGATTTTCTCCAAGCGGATTTTAATATTAGTTCCTTGTCCAGAAATGAAAGAAATTTTATTACTATGGATCTAGGCGGCGTATTTGTTGAGTTAGAAACAGGTTTCCTCAGTGCTCTGTGCGCTCTTTCAATTCCAAATGAAAGTCCCTCTTTCAAGTCTAAAAATTCAGGAATCCAGGTTGTTAAGAATTAAATAATGTCTTCACCTTCAGTGTTTTCAAGCAGACAAAAGATCTTTATGTTATTTCTCCTTTCCCTGTTTTCTAAGTCTATTTTGTTAAGCAGCCATGTATTTTATTTAAGCAGAGATTGTTTTTGGAATTCTTCATCTTTGAGTCTCCCTTCAATGTCATTTAGAGAAGTCTCTATATTTGTTATTTTTGTATGGTGTTGCTGCAATAGTTCCTTAAGAGTATCAGTCTGTTTTTGAGAATTTAATTTAAGATTTTCTAAGTCATTTTTAAAGCCATCCATCTTCAAAGATAGTTCCTGTAAGGTAGATGTCAACTGCAATTCTTTTTTCAAAACTGCATCTGAGTGAGAATTCTTTGAGTTGTTCATATTCAGTGACTCAATATATCTCTAAGTTACTTGACAGGAAACGTTTTGTATATCTCCACCAAAATTGATATTTATGTAGTTTAGTAGTTTATCTATAGAGTTCTGACATTTTAAACTTAAACATAATAAACTTTTCCTATATTATTTTACTAGTTTATGTAGCTCTCAAAATTCACTGCTCTCAGTTGGCCATCTAGGCTCCACCCCTAAAGTATTAGAATTTCTGATGCCCTCAGGTAGTTTTTCCATAATTGTGAAATTCCCTGAGTAATATAACTATTTCTTACCTTTCTATACAGCTCTGTACACAATTTTAAATCATTATGTATGCAGGTCCTTTTACTTTTGTAAACCTCCAAGCTCAAGTACATCAGTAGAGCTGTATTACTAAAAATTCTATATGCAAATATGAGCCTGCCTCGATTGCATTTATAATGCAGGGTGTATAGACTAAGCTGTAAGGATCTTTTCTTATAACTCAAGTCCATAATAGAAGATCATATTTATGTGACTCACTTTTGAATTGATTCTAGACATTTTAACTGTGTAACATTATATGTTTTAGAAACATTATTAGACACAAGGATAAATCTCACATACACCTTGTATTATTTCAAAACACTGAGTGTCCCTGTTCATAAAATTCTTTTATATGAACCCACTCTGTCTTAAAGCTGTTTTGCAAATGGACTACACATGAGTTTCAAAAGAACATTTTGAATAAGTTGTAATGCCTAAATCTGTGTATCTGTTAACCTCTGAAAGAAAATATGATGATACAAAACTGATAGTGGTTGGATTACCAAAAAACACGGTGTCTCGTTTTTCCTTACTAAATATTAAACCAGTCATTTCTGCCCATCTACTAATTCTTGACAACTACTTTTTGATTGTAGTAAATATTTTTCATTATTAGTACCAAAAATGTTTACATTTTCAGCAGACTTTTAGAACCAATGGTGTTCATTTGTGGATATCAAAGAAAATACTATATTAAATAAAAGTGGCCCAAGCATGGAATCTTGAGGCACTCCTGAACTTATTATGGATGGTTCTGACTTACACCCAGTGTAATGACTGATTGTTTTCTACCTGTTAGCCATGTGTTTACCCTCTTAACTTGATACTTATTAACTTTAAGATCTTGCAGTGCTTTTTTCAATAGAACTGAATGGTAACAAACCAAAGGCCCTAGTTAAATCTAAATAAAGTGCATCCCTGTATTCAATCCAATATCTTAGAGCTTTGGTAGTGTGATCATAAAACTCTGCCAAATATATGATAGATTGAACCTTAAAAACATGTTGGAAAATGTCACCTAATCTTATATTAATGTCATTAATAATAATATTAGTAACGCATTGTTCAAAACACCTACAGAATATACCAGTTTATGACTGGGTCACTGAACATATCCTGCTTATTATGTGTTTTAGACATGGATGCCAATAAACTCTCCTCAGGTGTGAAGAAAGATATCATGTTTTAATTCTACCTCTGTCGTTTTCTGGTCTGTATAGGCAGGTTTTACTGCCTATCAAGATACCTGATCTTAGCTATTGAAACAGGAGGTGCTTAATAATTATTAAGATTAGGTCTAATGGTATAGAAGTACTTGACTGGTTTGTCTTTTTCATGATATTGGGGCATAATCACAGTGATCAATAATCCATACATTGATTTTAAGCTTATAAGGCTATAATTCTGGATTAGCTGTTCATCAGCATTTTTCTAAATCATGGTAACTAATGAGTCTTTCCATGAGTAAGGGGCAAAGCCAGATAGCAGACTGGATGTAATAGTGGAACTAATGAGCCTTTCGGTTTATTTAATAAGGAAGCAGGAATGTTGTCAGGGCCACTTGATGTGAATTTTTGAATCTTATTCAGCACTGCTGCTAGCATATTTGTAGATATTATTATACAGGTTTCTGATTTATTTATTCCATAATTACAAGTCAAACCTGTATTATTCAAATGTTTGTTATCCCAGTAAGTAAATAAGTGTTAAATATATAAGCAATCGACTTGGGGTCTTCAGTTAAATACCTGTTAACCATTAACATATCTGTATGGTTGACACTGTTTTTGAAAGAGTTTATGGCATTTTTAAAATGTTTCTTCCCAGTGGAATTTTCATCCATTTTTTTTGTATTTAATTTTCTCATTATTAATCCTGATAGACAGTTACCTGGTACATGAATTCAATCTCTTGTTATTATAGTGATCAGATAATTGTTGTATGCTTGCAAATATCTTCTCCTTCTTTTGTATGCTATTGTAATTCCGTCAGAAAGGGAATTTATTTTTAGGCTTAATAATTCTACTAGTGCTGGTTCTTTCTACTGTATTTTGTAAAGTATTTACTAAGATGTTAGCTGCTCCTCTGGCCAAGTGGTTAGGAAGGTGTTTTTTTGGATGGCCCAGTGGTAGCATTGTCACCTTATGGCAAGAGGTTCTCTGGTTTGGTTCTTGGCTGTAGTTCCATCTGTGTGGAGTTTGCATGTCTTCCCTGCATTCGTGTGGGTTTCCTCCGGGTGCTCCAGTTTCCTCCCATGTTTCAAAGACATGCGTCTGGAGCATTTCTCCCTGGGCCTCCACTGAAAACTGGCTTCATCCCAAGTTGGACTTTCCCAGTAAATAAATGTTAAATAAAATAAATATTGTGCCCACATTTCCTTGGTCAACACATACCTCCCATACAATTGAATTTAAATGCTCAGATAAAAATTGATAGCCTAGTCACACACACACACACACACACACACACACACACACACACACACACACACACACACACACACACACACACACACACACACACACACATCAGCTGAAGAAGATCACAATCAGACAGCATATCTCACTATTAGTTAATATAAAATAAAGTATTTAGTTAAAGATACTCTTTAAAGTTTTACCTAAACCCTAGTTTGTAGCATTTCTCCATAAGTATAGCTTTCTCTTTCTTTCACTTTTGATTTTCAAGTTCCACTGAAGCACCATTATACCCCTCTAAAAGGGCAGGAGTGCCTGTATTAATGCATAATCACTTTATTCTTTAACAACACTGCTGATCTGTTTTGAAAATAACCCAGCTGAATAAGCCGACTTCTTAAAACAAAAATTAAAACTCCACATGTGGAGTTTTATGTATCGGGAAAGTTTGAGTAAAAAAATGTTCTTTTTCAATTGCATGGACTGCACCCAGCCTCTCAATGGAAGAAATCTGGACAAAAATTATAGGGGAGCAAGGTCCAAAAATATAGACAAATTTTTAATTTTGCTGTTATAGACTTAAAAAAATGTTAGAATAATAGGATTTGTGTAAGCATGCACTTTCTGATGGATGTGAAGTCTGAAACTCAAGTATTCATCATTATTTAGTGATGCCAATCCTCCATGATTTAGCAGAAAACCACAAATTGTATGAGGAACATATCAATAATATAAAGCAAAAATCTGGACATTTTTTGAAAATCTTGGCAGTTGAGAGGTATAGCCTAATACCAAATCTGTTTTAACCATCTTAAAGAGCAGATGATGGGATTGATTTTGCAAAAGTGATATTTCGATAGAGAGCATTTTACTCTTAATATTAGTAACTATACTTGCTTTAGTTCTATTGAATTAGTGAAATAAATCTATTCTGTTTATGCAATTTTAATCAAATTCTGGGAAGAGGAGTTTAAAGAACTTAATCTGAACTGCACCCATTTATTGCTTTTTTTGTATTCTGTGTATCTTTCTATGTATTTATCAGTAGTGCAAGAAATTAAGACGTGTACAATCAGTATGATTAGATGATAAAATGATAATATACTATATATCTAGACACATAAAATGTAATTATTATTGTGATTATATTTATGCTTCAGGATTTTCTAAACACAAAGAATCAAGGTTACTACTATATATATATATATGGAGACAGAATGACTCAGTCATGAGTTTTCTCTTTCATGCACAATGTTTGAGAAATAGGTAAGCATTTTTTACATGAATGACCATAGTTATGAGTAAAAAAAATGCCCACTGCAAAACAGCTAAAACAATTTTATATTAATAATGTCTGGATTTAGTTATGAAAGTGCTGGTCACCTGGGTTGATGATATGGTTATTTTATATATTTGTTAAGGGCTTTTCACATTTGGACATAGAGAGCACTGTTGAGCATAACCATGCAGTGTAATCTAAGACAATAATAGGGCTTCTTCCTGTAAGTTAAAAGCTAAGCTCACCTGTCACATTTTTATTTGTAAGTGAAGTATATAAAAGTGTACACAGTTTTAGTATGGCTCAAATAGAAAAATGATCAATGCCTAAGCGTGATCTAAGTAAAAAACTTCACTTCAGGCTCCTCAGGGATAAAAATCAGCACTTGTCTCATTTTGCTTTTTAATCCACCCACAAGGGACTGTATTAGCATATAGTTAAAAACCATATAAGAGGAAATGTCACTTATCTGCAGTCTACCTGAAATAGGAACTTGTTTTTGTAGCAAATCATCTTTGAATATAGACTTTCACACACTTAATAAGGCCATATGACATTACCCATCTGCTGTACAGACAGTGTATCATGAAACAAATCCACTATGTCTTGTCAGCAAATCCAAGAAGTCATTTCTCATGCCATACAAATATATTTAAACCTGTATTACACTAGTTCATTATAATTTGTGTTTGACGAACCAAAATGCCTATCTTGAGAAGAATTTAAGTAGCGGACTGTCTTGGAAGAGAAGCTTCAATGTTGTACGAGTTTTGTTTGTGTGGCCGTGTGTGTGTATATTGCATGAGTGATTAATAAGAACATGCATAAAGTAAATACTCCAATAAATATGGTTAAAATACAGTTTTCCCTTTATTTAAAGAAGTGACATTTGTTTTCTGCAAACATGCCTGTGCAAGGAATTTGACTTGTCCTCTGAAAGATGCACTGACAGAAATACTGCTGCAGCCCAGAAAAAACAAAACATATTTTTATGGATTTACTGCCTTTGTGTCTGACAAAAACACCAGCAATCATTTTCATCTTGTATAGTAAATTTACAGTAAACATCTAAAGTTGCAGAAAATATATCTTGGTTATTGATTTAATTATTACCTTTTATTTTTGGTCTATATATGAGTGGTCATAATGAAAGCTTTTCACAGCCACATGAAATCCATTTGTCTCTGAGTAAAATAGTACAGTGCATTGCCTGAACAAGAACTAATAAAATTAGCGTTCTTGACAGTTGAAACTTTACTGCAAAGCAACATGTATTTTTAGGCAACAGTACTTCTTCAATTACAACCCCCCACACACACACACGTGCACATGCTCACAGACAAACACATTCCTACTCCAATAATGGTTTTAGAACAGAAGACAATTTTGATTAAATATTTTAAATATTTCCTAAGCATTTATTTTGATTTTAGAGATGTAACCTTTAGAAGTTATGGCAGACCAAGAGAGTACAATGGTAACTACTTTGGTTTCTCTAAATGATTAATATTGGCTTAGAGGAAGAATTTTATACATGTTCACAAAACACTGACAATCCCCAAAGGAAAAAAAAAATGCCACTCAGCATTACCAGTTTATAGGTCGGTGCATGCTTTTGAGTGACCATAGCATCCACCAAGAATGATACACAAGTACAGAGTAATACTAACTTACATTTGCAGTCAGCATTGTACACTGCAATTGTTGGTGCATGAGGCATGATGTTTGCACTGAAGACAAACAAAATTATTTCATACATTATTAGCATGAGGTGCTGTTTGCAGATAGTTACCCTTAGCACTTAAGGTGACGTGTTTACTGTATACTCAGTAACTGAATGCACTACATGCTATATCATGCCCTCTGTCTGATGTCTCTATAATAGCTGTGGCTACCTATAGCTACCTGTCCATAGTGATGAAGACTTCTAAGTCAATTAGTGACTTTGTATAGCTCACTAAATCCCTCATTATTCATAATCAACTGAAATCAATTAGTGACCTGCATGAGTGGAGCTAAGTAGATTTTTATCTGCACTTTTATCAAATAATACACGATTTAAAGTAATTTGTTTGTGTTGCATTGAGCAATATCTAGCTGGAAGTTGTGACTGTAGGTCCCCACCCACCCTCCCTGTTTGTCTTGGTGTTAATCTTGGTGGCTTTGAAACTGCCCGCCCCTCTTGTAAATTTGCACTTGGATACTCCACCTGGGCCCATCTCATTTGCTCACTCAAAAAAAAAAAAAAAATTGATCTGCTTTTACTGTATTTGTGTTTCTTCCTACTTTATTTTGCTTTTGCATCATCTTAAAAGTACTCAGTTGTATTTATTACTGCTTGGTGTAACTCATTCTAAGCCTTTTAGTTTAAGCACTTGGGCTTCAGACCAGTTGTTTTACATTAAGAAGGTTTGTGGTCTGCACTGTAGTGGCAGGACAGGTAGCTTACATTCTTCCAAGTTGGGAACTGCTGATTGAGGGCTCAGTGCATGTTATTCTAAAAGTGTATTAATTCTGGTTTAAGCACTTGGGCTTCAGGCCAGTTATTTTACATTAAGAGGGTTTGTGGTCTGCACTCTTGTGGGAGGAGAGGTTGGACTTTGCCCTTCTCAGCTGGGAATTTCTGGTTAAAGGCTTATAGTGCCTGCATATTTGAACTGCTTCTTCCTGAAACTGGTACACCTTCTTTGCTGTAGCATAGACTAGATCCAGGCCTGCTGAATCTAGCTTTGTTTGTATAACTTGAGCACTAATCCAGGCATTCTTTAAAGTATCCAATTGTATTTATTACTGCTTGGTAGTAACTTGATTAAAGTGTAGCTATCATTCTAAGTCTTTTGGATTAAGCACTTGTGCTTCAGACCAGTTGTTTCACATTAGGAAGGTTTGTGACCTGCACTGTGGTGGCAGGACAGGTAGCTTACATCCTTCTAAGTTGGGAACTGCTGATTGAGGGCTCAGTGTCTGTTATTCTAAAAGTGTATTAGTTCTGGTTTAAGCACTTGGGCTTCAGGCCAGTTATTTTACATTAAGAAGGTTCGTGGTCTGCACTCTTGTGGGAGGAGAGGTTGGACTCTGCCCTTCTGAGCTGGGAATTTCTGGTTAAAGGCTTATAGTGCCTGCATATTTGAACTGTTTCTTACTGAAATTGATACACCTTGTTTTCTGTAGCATAGACTAGATCCAGGCCTGCTGAATCTAGCTTTGTTTGTATGCTTGTTGTTTGTTTGCTTGTTATTTCCCTGAAATGCTAATTCCACCTAAAACGCTGCTTTTCAGCGCTTCTGTGGATCCCTAGTGATATCTGCATTGCTTACTGTACTTATTTCCTTGTTTCACTTGAATGAAAGTTACTGTTTGTCATTTTTGCATTTAAGTTACCTGTAGCACATTGCATTTAAGTTACCTGGCACTTGCTCACTAAAGCAATTATATCAATCAGCACTAAAAAATTAAAAGCACTACACCCTCACAAACTCCCCTTGAGTACCTTGTTCCCCATTGGCCCTTTTTTTTCAATTATAAAGGAATTCCCAATACTATTCTAGCATGTCCAAAGGTCAGTTGTCAATTTCCTCTCTGGTCCAGCTGGTGAATCTGGGAATCTTGAGGCAATGTTACAACTGCCTCATGTACACAGACAACCCTCTCCTCCTCCCAACAAATTCCAACACATGTGAGAGATGCAACCATATAGCCAAACTGGAGGCTAAGCTCTCTCAACTCAGTACTGGCGTAACCAGTCAGGAGGAAAAGGAAACCACACTCACTACAATTCCAGTTTCACATAGACCTACCAAGATAGCAAACCAAACACATAAACACACAAAAACATACTCGGAGGCTCTAAATAAAAATCTGCCTAAGCAGCAGAGACCTCCAAAGCAGACACCCAAGCAACTGCACACCCAAAACAAAACACGTGCAACACATAGCTCACAAAGCCAGTGTGCCAAACAGTCACAGCCCTTAAGGCTAAACAACACACCTGATACACTTGTAATAGGTGACTCTATTGTCAGGCACACTGACGTCCCGCTCACCAGGCTGAACAAGGAGAAGGTCACGGTGAGCTGCCTGTCGGGCGCTAGGATCCGCCACATAACACAAGCACTCAGGTCACTCCAAGGCAAGTACAAATATGACTCAGTCATTGTCCATGCTGGTGTGAATGACCTGAGACGTACCTCCCTGGACTACATGAAAAGAGACATAGAGGAGCTCTCTCAGCATGTAGCCCAGGCCGGTATGACCCTGACCTTGAGTAGCATCTTACCCTCACCAAGAATGATGCCACAATATGAAGACAAGATGATCAATTTCAACAATTGGCTTAAGTATTGGTGTCATTCAAAGGGGATCCAATGCCTGTCAACCTGGGATGACATGCTCGACAAGCCACGATGCTCCGCTAGGGACGGCTTGCACCTATCACCCCTGGGCTTTCGGATATTGGCAAAGGCTCTTGCTACCCCCATAGTGCCTTTTTTAGGCAAGGCTCAAAAGACAAACCCACCTCCATAGGTATCACAAGGGATAAGAAACTAAGAGTAGTGCTACTCAATGCCAGAAGTCTAAACCTCAAGATTCATGCACTCGAAGCTCTCCTTAGCATGGAGAACATCGATATCTATGCAGTAACAGAAACCTGGTTCAAGGCTCCCGAGAGCACCCCAGCACTACCAGGTTATACCTCATACCATGCTTTTCAGCCCCAAAACTTAGACCGAACCACAAAAGGAGGGGGAGTATCAATATTCGTCAAAGATACCCACACCTCCAGGTTGGTGGCACAGCACAAAGCATCAGAGACTATCCATGTGCAACTAACAGTGGGTAAAACTGCCTTCCAGTTTATAGCCTGCTACAGACCACCCTCCCAAACCCAGGAACTCCACTCAGCCTTCCTGAGAACACTGGAAAATATGAAGGTCTCTCCAAACACCATTATATTGGGCGATTTCAACTACCCAAACATAGACTGGGAGCATTACTCTAGCTCCAACACCCCAGCCCAAAGGTTCCTAGAATTTATAAACTCAAATGCTATGGAACAACTTGTTACCACTCCCACAAGAGGGGAAAATATACTGGACCTGATCATCACCAACATGGGGACTCAATGCTCCAGACCAGAAGTGTATCCCTCACTGGTAAGATCAGACCATAAACTAATCTCACTGGATATTCACATCCCGACCCCACCCCCTGCCCAGAAAACCACAGTGAAAAACTTCTCTAAAGCAAATTTCACTCTCCTCAAAACCAAGGTGGAATCCTTCAAAGCCCCTGGGCCTGTGGAAAATACGGCCCAGACCGCAGAATCCTTTATAAACGCATTCTATGAACACCTTCAGGAATGCATGGATCATGCAATCCCAATTAAAACCAAGACCCAATCCTCCAAAGGCAGACGTCCTGTCTGGTGGACCCCAGCCATAAACAAACTATACAATAGAAAGAGGAAGCTACTACATGATAGAGCAAAATCCCAAAAAGGGAAGGCATCTCTGATCAGAATTAGCAAAAAACTACAGGCACTCATAAAATCGTCTAAGGCCAGCTTTGAGAGAAAGATTGCACGGGACACTAAGGATAATCACAAGGTTTTCTTTAGTTATGTTAGGAACCTGGGTGGGAATTCCCAGATATGCTCAGAATTGGTCCAAAATTACAAAAAATACACCAAACCCACAGACATTGCCAACATCCTAGCAGACAGGTTCAGCGCAAACTTCTCCCCCCCTCCCCACCAAAAGGGCAAATATCTATCCCAGCAGAGTGCTGCCCCCCTGACATCTCAGATGCTCAGGTAAGAGCCGCCCTCTCCAAAGCAAAAAGCACAGCATCAATGGGACCAGACGGTGTCCCGGGCTGCGTCCTACATGAACTCCAAGGAGAGCTAAACCCAAACATAAAACTACTGTTCAATCTCAGCCTTACTACAGGATATGCACCCAAAGAGTGGCGTACAGCAACGGTGGTCCCTTTCAACAAAGGTAGTGCCTCAACGGATCCTGGAAACTATCACCCCATAAGCCTGACTAGCTTGGTCTGCAAAGCTATGGAAAGGATCATCATGGACCTTATAAATAAAGATATTGGGAACCTACAGACACTGGATCCTACCCAGTTCGGCTTTGTTAAGGGCAGATCCTGCCTCTTAAACCTGGTTGCTTTCTTTGAAACAGTCACCAAGGCCATTGACGAGGGGAAGGTGGTCCACACAGCCTACCTGGACCTCGCAAAAGCCTTCGATACAATACCCGACTCAGGCATTATAGATAAGCTCACCAGCTTAAATATAAACCCCTATGTCACTAGATGGGTTGCAAACTGGCTCAAGGACAGAACCCACATGGTTAGAATTGCTGGAGCCATGTCAGACTCCAAACCAGTTACACGTGGCGTCCCACAAGGCTCAGCCCTCAGACCTCTCTTGTTCGGTATATATTTCTCAGAGGTACAAGCCAACATGGAAGGACTGTGGCTGACCAAGTTCGCAGATGACTGCAAACTGGGCACCATAATCGACTCTCCAGTCGACACAAGCATCCTCCAAAAGGGCCTCATAGAAACAGACAACTGGTGCCAGAGCCATGGCCTCAAGCTAAACGCCAAAAAGTGTATAGTCATCCCCTTTGGCAAAAACAAAGTGCCCACAAATTACCACATAAGTGGTAATCCATTGGCACGGAAGAAGAAATTAGGGACCTGGGGACCCAAGTTGATAGCAATCTCTCATTTGACAACCACGTGGCCAAAGTGGTTAGAAAAACATTTTATATAGCCCACCTAATCATGAAGGGATTCACATCTAGATCAGGGGAGGTCATCGTGCCTCTTTACTCATCCCTCATCAGGCCCATAATTGAGTACAATGCCCCTTTTGGGATGTACCTTACCAGACACCTGCAGCAACTGGAAAGACCCCAAAAGTACCTCACCAAGAGGATCAAAGGGCTCAAACAGATGCCATATGCTGCCCGGTTAAAGAAACTCCAGCTGTACTCAGTGGCATACCGCCTGCTCGGAGGCAATCTGTGCCTCACACATAAAGCCATGTCCAACCCGGAATTAATGGACATGCTGCACCTCAGAAAATCCAAATCCCATCGAGCTACGCGATCGAGAGACTTGAACCTCAGCACTGAAATAAATAGGACATGCTGGAGGGACAGATTCATAACCCAGAGGCTCCCTTCACTCTGGAATAAAATCCCAGTCCAGGTTAGGCAGAGTCCCTCATTGACTCTCTTCAAGAGGAATCTTGATGAGTGGATGGGGGATCGTAGGTTTACTCCGGGTATCACTTCTGTGTCACTGTTAGACAGAGGCACAGTATACTAACCTCGAAAAAGGGCATAGAAAAATTAATTTAAAATGGGTGGCGAAAGTCAAACACACTCTGGCTAGGCTTATAAATGCCCTAGGGCAGATAGCCTAGTATGAACCTATGAACCTATGAAATGAAGCCTAAGTTATGTTCTCAGATAATCAATTAAAACAGTTTTAATGAATAAATATTATGCCAAATTTCATATTTCTTCTTTTAAACCTGATTTCTTAAATGCTGTCAGATTCACAAGCAATTTCCTTTCTGTTTCATCAAGTAGCTGATATTTCTAAAACTACTTAGTAGAGGCCCTGTGATTTTATCTATACATATAAAAGAAAAATGGTCATTGGCGTGAATCAATAATGATGAAAAAGTTCACTAAATACCCATAGCTCTCAGCCTTCTATCTCCAAAATGAGGAACACTGTATCTCATAATGTGGAACAAATGGGCAAAATGTGGAACACTTACTAATGGCTTACTAACAACTTCAACTAGGAAGCTCATAGGATGTCTAAAATGTGATATTGTTACTTATAGAATAGGTATGTTAATTAAATAATATAATTCAGTTCTATTTACCAGTGATATCAGTTAAAATATTGCTAACACTGAATCTATAAAACACCCTTTCAATGTGGAACTTTGAGGAACATGAACTTTTTAAGACCCCAAATGAGGAACGTTCCTCAAAATGAGGTACACTTGAGAAGTATGTAAATACCCATTCAAAATTAATGTCACCTCTTGCATTCCAAACTATGCTCTGCTACTCTTTTCCTGACTAAATGTTGCTACAGCTTATTCATCTGCCCTCTAGTTATAGTGCCCTTTTGGTCTTCTTGCATAATCTAAGCTTCTCGGTTTTAGTTGGAAGATCTAATAGCTTAGCCATACCTAGGAAATCTTACCAAAAAATCTGCTGTCTAGTACTAATGCCTTTCATATTCTGTCTGCACCCATGTATAAATTTAATGGGAGTTCTTAACATTATCATTGCAAGAGCAAAACTGAAATGTATCTCTGTGGAACATAATGATTTCCAGTATCTTTGTTTTTCCTTTCTTTATATGCTTATTTTTGTACCTTGCATGTGATACTTAACATTTGTAGTTTTGCCTTGTATTGTATTCTTTGATATCTTGTGAGATTTGTTAACTGTACAGCTTTTCCACTGGGCTTTCAGTAAAAGGGGATTGTCATGGCCTAGTCGAACTTTCCCAGTAAACGAATAATAATAAATAATAAATACATCAATATGAGTCAAATGGACAGAAATGCATTGTTCCCATGGTCTTGAAATCTATCTAGCATAGAAGGCCCCAAAAGATCAAACTATCATGTACACCACCCAATTGTTTTTACATGTTATTAGCCGATGAATCTCATACGTGTGTGGTATATTAGTAGATGTGAAATGTTTAGTTTTACATACACTTTGAAAAAAAGTGTAGTTTTCACAGGAAAAACATTCCTTCAGTGGCTGAGATGATATTTGAAAATGTGGCATATTACATTTAGACAAAATATTCTGATAGGTTCTTACCCCAATCCATCATGCTTCCACCCATTTGCCTGTCATTGCTGTGGGGAACAAATGGGATGATAAGGCTGACCATTCAGGGAGTGAATGGTCAGCAGGGTTCTCTCTTCTACTGGTAAGGATGGCCGTCCCCCTCATAGCTATACAAATGGGCCAGTTAGATGCAGGAAAGGGAGAAACTGGACTGATCCTGTAGATACCAAGGGAAGAAAGAATATGTAAATAGTTTGCTTTAAAGAAAACCCAAAATATAGTAGTATATTTTGGGTGAAAAGGCTTGTTTAAAGCAAGAACTTCTAGGTGCTCAGATGCAGCAAGATATTTAATGAAATTAGGAGTGGTAGAAGAAGAGAAGTAATTAGAAAAATAAGATTGAGGAGGTTATCTCCCTGATGGACAAGCAAAATATTTGATCTAGGGATTTAGATTAAAGGAAGCTGAGAAATCTTTGGGTGTATTTGTTGCTAGATGTATAGGTTTTCCAGTTGATTGATGGTTAGTTGAAGTTTCTCATATTAAGCTAGTAGGTCTAATGGAGAGTTTTTTAGATTCTTCGATAACCTGTATGTTCCAGTGAGGACAATAAAAGGAAATGATATAGAACAAGACTTTATTGAGAGACTCAAGGAACTCAACATGGTTTAAGCAGAGTATCAGTAACCACACAAATGGTAATATCTTTCAGGTAAGGAAAGCCTGAAGATCAGAAATATTATTGTTTGCTTTTCTAGTACTGACCTTGATTTTGTTGGTATTGGAATTTATATATATATATATATATATATATATATATATAATACATACACACACACACACATATATATATATATATATATATATATATATATATATATATATATATATATATATATATATATATGGGTCTACCTGACAACACCGACACATCACAACACCGACAACGAAATCACCGACACCACATAACCGACAGTTCACAAACACGAAACCTCACATGCCCGACAACGAAATCACTGACACCACATAACCGACAGTTCACAAACACGAAACCTCACATGCCCAACACACCATAATAACGACAATCAATAAACAAAACAAATCCCCTGTCCAAAAAGCACACACACAACACAAGCACACCAAAATCCTTACAAACCCACACTAAACCTCACATACACAACTATCTACAACCTTAACCCAAACCCTAACCCTAAGGTCCGTCACTATCGCACACTCACCTAACCCGCTCCCTAACCCTGACTCACTTAACCCGCCCCTAACCCAAAGACTATCACTACCGCACACTTACCTAACCCGCGCCCTAACCCTAACTCACTTAACACGCCCCTAACCCAAAGACTATCACTACCGCACACTTACCTAACCCGCGCCCTAACCCTAACTCACTTAACCCACCCCTATCCCTACAGACCGTCAATATCGCACACTCACCTTACTCGCACCCTAACATCCGTCACTACCGCATACTTACACAGCCTTTTCCCATGTCGGTGTTCTCAGCGTCAGTGTTTTCATCTGTTGGTCTTCTCAGTTGTCGATCTTCTGGCATCGGTGTTCTCAGCGTCGGCGTTCTGAGCTGTCGACGTTGTCAGGTAGACCTATATATATATATATATATATATATATATATATATATATATATATATATTTGTATATATGTTCATAACAAGAACTTCACACAAAAAGGCACTACGTAGGAAGCAAAAATTTTAGCAAACGAAAGCAAGATATGGACACCATTCTGAGAAAAGCAATAAGACCTCTTTACTATCCAGTCTCAGGCAGACTAACAACGGATCCCTGTTGATTGACATGGAAGTTCAGAAATCTTTTTGAACCATAAGGCTTCTCTAGTGAACAAAGCACAACATGTCTAACGAGGGTCAGAAAACAGAATATAGGAACTTCCTCACAGACAGGTAGGGAAGATTTTAAAATTGGACACTGAGAAGGATCTTCTGTTGTGCATTTTGGATTATAAGCATTCAAAAAATTGACACTGGTTAAATGACTCATAGGGCAAAGCAGACTTACCAGAGTAAAAAATTATGTCTGGTTTAGAAGGTTTGAAGGAACTTCGGAGGTTAATGACTTAGTGTCAACTGTTATTCAACTGAATCCCTTTAAACCTCCATCAGACTGAATTGATCAGCTACCAAAAGGGAACTGACAGAGCTAGATGATGGGATAAGATAAAGAAATAAAAGTCTAAGGTAAGGCTGAAAAATGAAGGCATGAAAGCCTAGCCATCCTAAAGTTGTAACTGTTCAGTAAATGAAAGCTTCTCTATTGTTTCTGTGCTAACATCTGTAGTTGATTCTTAGGCATGTGTAGGAATAGATATCATACCCAGAAATGCCTATTCAAACAGTGCAGAGGAGCTAGACACAGCTTCTGCAGAATTCTGACAGCTATTGGCTACTAGATACATTTAAGACATCTGTCTATAGACCTTTCCATCTAAGTTCAAGGGTAAAGCTTGGAAAGTAACAGAAGTATGTTACCTATCTCTTTCATGGGGCTATTGGCTGTGAATGAAATATACCTCCTCTAAAGCTGGATTTGACGATCTCAGAATTCCTGCATATTAGAGACCTGGTGAAAAGAATCTGTGGGGATAAAATAACCATCTCTATTTAAATCAGATTCAGCTGAAAAAAACTTTGATAGGTATTGTCTATGACCAGTAGGGAGAGGAATATGAGCCCCTAGAAAGGACTCCCTCAGACATATTATGTAGGATCCATAAGAAACTCTGTGTCCCAGTGATGTTGGTTTTCTCATATTTGGATTTGGACACTGGACACAGCTGAAAAGGACATAAATGACCTCAGGTTCATGGTGATTGGAAGAACTACACCAGATGAAACCAGAAAATAAAGTAAGTGGTCTGAAGAACAAGAAATGTCCACTGCAGGCGCACCCATTACTGGATGAGGCAGAAATTTCACCCGAGTAGACAGCAAAGGCTCTGAGGTAGGTAATGATTTATTTCCAGGAACTGTGGAAGTCATACCAGCAGGAGAGGGATAAGTATCCTTTCTGTGACCGAGAAGGCTGCATTAGATACAGTTAGGATCTATGAAGTTCATTAGTCAGAAGATAAGTTGTCTAAAATTTATACAAGCAGCACACTTACACTTACCTCTAAAAATAAAATCCCCAAATACTGTAATGTACAAGCAGTATAACAAAATCCTGTTGAGCCATTTACTACTAAAATTAGCCTGACAGAAATAATTGCTGATAAGATGTCACTGCATGAACAGTCACAGCACATGCAGAGTGAATATACAAGCAGTACATAAAGCCCTGTCTGAATCCCTTTAAAATCAATTTAGTGTGACAGCAAAAATGACAGGTAAGCTGCATCTAGTGAGCACAAGCAGTACATACCCCATAAATACATGAATCATACTGCATATCATGTCAGAACTCCATAGAGTTAAAATTTTTGCCTGACAGTCTTAATGGTAGGGAATTATTTACTGTGTACATACTAAACACACACAGCCTATAAATGACAAGCAGTACATTAGAACCTCATCCACAACCCCAAAAGATAAAATTAGGTTGAAAGTAAGAATGGCAGGTAAGTTGTCACATCATGAACACGAGCAGTACAGATCCCTTCGATGTACAAACCAGACCACAAATAATGCCATATCCTTTTAAATGTAAAATAAAAATCATCTGACAGGAATAATGAGGGGTAAGTTGCCACTGTGAGCCCACTCAACACATATACCTATAACTGTGCATTCATAAAAAATTAGGCTAATATAAAAAATAGGCAGGTAAGTTGTCACATAAGCAGTATGTACCCCATGAATGCATCAGCCATACCTTGAATAATGTTGGATCACCTTTGATGTAAACATTTTATCTGGCAAAAATAATGGCAGGTAGGTTGTCGCCACATGCATACTCAATACACATACCCCGTATTGCACTAGTAATTCATTTAAATCCTGCCCACAAATTATATAAGCAAAAAGTTTAGGCTGACAGTAAAAAAAAAATCAGGTAATTTACCACATTGCATATTCTACCAGTTTATACTGGCTAATATCCCAAACAGAACTGTCACATTTCTGTTAGTGTGTGTGTGTGTGTGTGTGTGTGTGTGTGTGTGTGTGTGTGTGTGTGTGTCTATATATGTATGTGTATATATATATATATATATATATATATATATATATATATATATATATATATATGTATATATATATATGTATATGGGTCTACCTGATAACACCGACATCCCAAAACACCGACAACAAAATAACTGACACGAAAAAATCGACAAAAAAAGAAAGTTCAAAAACACGAAACTTCACATGCCCAACAAACCAAAATCCCGACAATCAACAAAATAAATACCCTTCCCAAAAACACACACACACAACACAAGAACACCAAAAACCTTACAGACCTACACTAAACCTTACATACTCAACTATCTATGCACTAACCTTAACCCAAACCCTAACCCTAAGGTCCATCACTATCGCACACTACCTTACCCGCACCCTAACCCTAACTCACTTAATCTGCCCCTAACCCTCAAGTCCCTCACTGCCACACACTTACCTTACCCACACCCTAACCCTAACTCACTTAACCTGCCTCTAAACCTAAAGTCCGTCACTATCGCTCACTTACCTGACCTGCACCCTACCCTAATGTCCGTCACTATCACACACTTACCTTACCCACACCCTGACCCTAACATCCGTCCCTATCACACACTTACCTTAACATGTCGGTGTTCTCAGCATCGGGATTCTCAACTGTCGGTCTTCTCCATTGTTGATCTTCTGGTGTCGGTGTTCTCGTCGTCGGAGTTGTGCACTTTCGGCGTTTTGAGGTAGATATATATATATATATATATATATATATATATATATATATATATATATCAAATTAAGGAATAATACATTTTTGTGAGGAAGGGTTCCCCAAAGGGACTTAGGTGCCTGTGCCAGAGAATAAGCTGAAGTGCTGGCTGCTACTCTTGTAGAGCCTCTTAGCTGTTTATTAATGAGGTGGCAAGAAAGAACTGAAGGTAATCCACTCTGACTGCTTTTTCGTCTTCACTGCTGAGCAATCAGCTGTCAGAGTAGATCAATGGGAAGGATCCAGAACTTTTGGAAGCTGGGCGTTTGCTGTGTCTTGTGCTAAACACAGCCTGTAGTCTACTGCAGCAAAGGAAATGATAAACATTAGCACTGATGCTGCAACATTAGTAAGAAAATTATTAACAATGTATATTTAGGAATGGCAATTATTGCAGATTGTAACAAAACTTACCAGGGAATTGAGCATACTGGACATTATTTGTGCTCCTAAGGAGTTGATTGCTACTTCATGTCAAATTGTGCCACCTTTATTTATTTATTTATTTATTTATTTTAGCTTATTTTACATTTGTTTACTGAGAAGGTCCAACTGGGCCAGTGGCCCATTTTCAGTGGAGACCCCTGGGAGATAAGCTCCACAGTTATACAGAGAATACATGCATATGGAATAGAATGGGATGTTACAGATAGTAACAATAAAAAATCTTTTTAGTATAGGATAATAGTACGCTAGGTGTGAGAAAAATACAGATCCATATTGGGCATCTTAACAAAAAGTTCACAAATTTAGTATAGTACGTGTTCCAAGGCTGTAAAATACAAACCAAGTCATTTGAAAGATACATACATATAACACTGATACAACAAAAATACACATAGACTAATTGGGAGTTGAGCATGGTTAGCCTGTTAGATGTCAGATGGTACAGACCAAATACACCTTTATTATGTAGTGATCATGGGATTATAAAGGTTAAGCTACTGCTAGATAATTCTGCCAAACTGAAATCTAAACCAATGCATAGAAGATTATATGGAAGCAAAACAGTGAACACATAAAACTAACTGGAGTAATGCATTCACTGGAAAGACTGCAGAAGGAATGTGACAATTTTTCAAAGGGAAATTGAAAGCAAAAAAAAAAAAAAAAAAATGTTTAAAATCAGGATCTAGGCAAACTGAGTCAGGAGGATATATTTCCTTAAAAACAAGATATGTAATTAAGATAAGAGATAAAAATATAAGAACTGGAAATGAGATCAAGCCATAAATTTGGAAACTGAAATACAGCAATTGGACAGACAAACTTAGTGTAAGACAAGATCAGGAAAAATTAGAAGAACACTTGTACAAAGGTATTGAGCATAATAGGAAAACATTTTATTTTTATTTTTAAATAAGATGCGTTAGTAATAAAGATACACAAATCAATAAAGTGTGTGTAGATTCTAAAATGTATTCTCAAACACACCAGATTATAAGCGTATTTATGAAACCCTATGCAAACCAGCTTGGCTCCACAAAGTGGGGAAATAAATTGTGATAGTGACAGCCTGGTAATGTCAGTAAGTGAAATTAAGTATATTATACTGAAAAAGAACTATACAAATTTGACCAAAACAATACACAGGAGTAGACAGGATGAGAAATAATGACATGTAAACACTTCAGCATGAGCTTGCAATACCAATATATGTTATTCCTTAGGTCATTTAAGTATGGGTATCTTCTTCAAGAATGGAAACGAATATTTAAGTAAAATGGGGAGTAAAACAAACCCAGAGTTATATAGATTCATAAGTTTACATTCTTGTTATGGAAAAATAATGGAGTAGATTATTTTGGATAAATTGTTCTCAGAACTGAATAGGTTGGGACTTGGAGCCATATATCACCATGCTTATGTTGAAAATAAATCTACCTGTGCTATGATGTTCTCTAATAATATAACAACTGTAAATGAAAATTTGTGATGCTATTTAATTTATATAGTCTTAACTCCAGCAACTGATAAGGTCAAAACAAAGCTCTCAGTATTTCTATAATCTTGATAAGATGTATGGCTAACAAACAGGGCATGGCAAGTATCATATAACAATTAGACAGGTGAAATTCTAGGTTGCAGTCAGGGTGTCCCAAAGGGCTCTGTCCTGGGCCCATGCTTACTTAGCTTGTAAGTATTTTACAGTCTGTCTGCAGATGACTTGAAAATGGAAAAGCTGGTTAATCTGTTACAGATTGTGTATGTCTGCAAAAGAACTTGGCTAAATTGGAAACTGTACAGGGGACATATACCAAGGGCATCCATGGATGTGAAAGTTATTATGAAAGATTAAAATATCTGCTTATCTTTTGTGGCATCTCCTCAAGATCTAAGGATGTTACTCATCCCTTATCAGACCTATCACTGCATATAATGCACCTCAACAATGGGGAAAATGGCTTGAGATACCTCAACAGTTCCCCACCAAATAGATATCAGGTCTCAGTACCCTTAGTTATTCTGATAAACTAAAAGCTCTGTCACTCATCTGAGTGTCATACAGACAGAGGATTGATACCTGCTTAGATTCCATGCTACAATTGATCCAGCACTCTTTGAATTCCTTCACCTAAATAGAACAAGTAGTAAAGCAAGCACCAGTTCTAGAGACCTAAACCTACACTGTTAAATCAACAAGGACAGATGGCATGACAGATATCTAATCCATTGTATGCTCCATTTCTGGAATAGGCTGCTGTTACCTAGTAAGCAAAGTACTTCCATAGCAACCTTTAAAATCAGTTTGGATGATCAGATAGGTTATCACAAAATTTAACCAGGAATTTGTGAAGAAAATCTACGTAATGGGAGGGGCACTGCTAGATTTCCAGCAATATTGGGTGATGTAGTTTAGTTTCCTGATGATCTCTTTTGGCTATAAGCTTAGTAATAATCTATAAGCCTATGAATTGCCCATATGGACAGAGGAGAATAATATGATGAGAAATCCATAAAAAAAAAAAAGCAGATGAGATTTGTGAGACATAGATAGAAGGGGGTACAAGAGTGGAGGAAGATGCACACAGGTGGATTATATCTTATGTAGGAGGGCTAGTTTGAAGGAGATTGGAGACTGTAAAATGGTGACCGGGGAAAGTGTAGTTAGGCAGCATAGGATGGTGGTTTGTAAGATGACGTTGGTGATCAAGAAGAGGAGGTGGAGTGTGAGGGCAGCACCAAGGATCAAATGGTGGAAAGTGAAAAATGGTAATTGTGAGGTGGAGTTCAGGGAAGAGTTAAGATAGGCACTGGGTGGCAGTGAAGAGTTACCAAATAGCTGGGTAACTACAGCAGAGCTAGTAAGGGAGATGGCTAGAAAGGTGCTTGGCATGACATCTGGACAGAGGAAGGACGACAAGGAGACATGGTGGTGGAATGAGGTAGTACTGAAGAGTATACCGAGAAAGAGGTTGGCAAAGAAGAAATGGGATTGTCAGAGAGATGAAGAAAGTAGACAGGAGTATAAGGAGATGAGGTGCATGGCAAAGAGAGAGGTGGCGAAGGCTAAGGATAAGGCATATGATGAGTTGTATGAAAGGTTGGACACTAAGGAGGGAGAAAAGGACCTGTACGATTGGCTAGACAGAAGGACCGAGCTAAGAAAGATGTGCAACAGGTAAAGGTGATAAAGGATAATGAGGGAAACATACTTACAAGTGAGAAGAGTGTGTGGAGCAGATGGAAAGAGTACTTTGAGGGGTTGATGAATGAAGAGAATGAGAGGGAGAGAAGGTTGGATGATGTAGGGATAGTGAATCATGAAGTGCAATGGATTAGCAAGGAGGAAGTAAGGATAGCTATGAAGAGGATGAAGAATGGAAAGGCTATTGGTCCAGATGACATACCTGTGGAAGCATGGAGATTTTTAGGTGAAATGGCAGTGGAGTTTTTAACCAGATTGTTTAATGAAATTTTGGAAAGTGAGAGGATGCCTGAGGAATGGAGAAAAAGTGTTTTGGTACCGATTTTTAAGAATAAGGGTGATGTGCAGAGTGTAGTAACTACAGAGGGATTAAACTGATCAGTCACAGCATGAAGTTATGGGAAAGAGTAGTGGAAGCTAGGTTAAGAAGGGACATGATGATTAGTGATCAGCAGTATGGTTTCATGCCGGGAAAGAGCACTACAGATGCAATGTTTGCTCTGAGAGTGTTAATGGAGAAGTACAGAGAAGGTCAGAAGGAGTTGCATTGTGTTTTTGTAGACTTAGAAAAAGCATATAACAGGGTGCCTAGAGAGGAGTTGTGGTATTGTATGAGGAAGTCGGGAGTGTCAGAGAAGTATGTAAGAGTGGTACAGGATATGTACGAGGGTAGTGTGACAGCGGTGAGGTATGCAGTGGGAGTGAATGATGCGTTTAAGGTGGAGGAAGGATTACATCAAGGATCAGCTCTGGGCCCTTTCTTATTTGCAATGGTGATGGACAGGTTGACAGACGAGATCGGACAGGAGTCCCTGTGGACTATGATGCTTGCAGATGATATTGTGATCTGTAGTGAGAGTAGGGAACAGGTGGAGGAGAGCCTGGAGAGATGGAGATATGCTTTAGAGAGAAGAGGAATGAAGGTCAGCAGGACTAAGACAGAATATATCCGTGTGAATGAGAGGGAGGATAGAGGAATGGTGAGGATGCAAGGAGTAGAGGTGGCGAAGGTGGATGAGTTTAAATACTTGGGTTCAATAGTTCAAGTAATGGTGAGTGTGGAAGAGAGGCAAAGAAGAGAGTACAGGCAGGATGGAATGGGTGGAGAAGAGTGTCAGGAGTGATTTGTGACAGATGAGTACCAGTAAGAGTGAAAGGGAAGGTCTACAAGATGGTAGTGAGACCAGCTATGTTATATGGGTTGGAGGCAGTGGCATTGACAAAAAGGCAGGAGTTAGAGCTGGATGTGGCAGAGTTAAAGATGTTAAGATTTGCACTGGGTGTTACGAGGGTGGACAGAATTAGGAATAAGTATATTAGAGGGTCAGGCCAGGTTGGAATGTTTCGAGACAAAGCCAGAGAGGCAAGATTACATTGGTTTGGACATGTGCTGAGGAGGGATGCTGACTATATTGGGAAAAAGATGCTAAGGATGAAGCTACCAGGTAACAGGAAAAGAGGAAGGCCTAAGATAAGGTTTATGGATGTGGTGAGAGAGGACATGCAGGTGGTTGGTGTGACAGAGCAAGATGCAGAGGACAGGAAGAAATGGAAACAGATGATTTGCTGTGGTGACTCCTAACGGGAACAGCCAAAAGATGATGATGAGATAGAAGGGGGATGTTTACTACAGTGCACAGTAATTGAAATTACAGCTTCATTTAAGGACCTGGGTATATAGTTAGATCACACTTTAAGTTTTTTTCTGATCATATTAACTAATTAGATAATGATGCTTATAACACTAAAGTCTGTATGAAAAATGTTTATAAAATCGAGGAAATCAGAGATGATGAAGTCATTATGTTAAGCCCAAACTAGAGTATGGAAAATAATATGGAAACCTTATAAGAAAACTGGAATGAGTACATTGGAAAAAGTACAGGCATCCAATGGCATCCTTGGATGTGAAAGTCTATGTTATTCTAAAAGATTAAATTATCTGAACTTATAAAGATTCCCATACAGATATTTAAGAGGTAAGCTTATTCAGGTATATAGGGCATTTAGATATAGTCAGCTATCACTGGGAATGTTTGGGATTATCAGAGAGTAGTAGAGAGTCATTAGACAACCTGTGTAGGAGATTATATAAGAATGAGAAAGGTATTCATTGTTTCTCTGAGAGTGTAACTGAAGCATGGAATAGACTATTAAATTATATTAAAGTAAGTACTACTTTGGATATTTATAAGTAAGCCTTGGACACTTGCTATAAGAATGACTATTTTGTTATACTGACAGGCAAGAAGGGCATTATTGCCAATGCCTGAAATATTTGTATATATGTATGTATGCATGTATGCATGCATGGTCATTTAAGCGAGAGAGACACTGATGCTGCTGTGCAAAGTATGTCTTAAGCTGACACTTTAAGGCCCTAACAAAGTGACAATTGCTAATATGCAAATTATACAATGACCCTCCATTAATATTCCAAAACGTGCATGCTGATTGGCTAGCGTGCCCGTTGTAAATCCCACAATATACCAGTTGCCCAGACTTTTTTCCGTTGGTATAAAGTGGCCAAAACCTTTTTTTTTAATAAATAAAAAAAAGAAAAAAACAGAGCAACTTTCTTTTCATTGATGTACTGGGTATGCATAGGAACGCAAGTCCCATATGCATGCGCAGTACATCAACACAAGGAAGCAGTATACCACCACCAGTGGAAGAACAGTAATGCGCTGTTATACAAAGACATTATTTAAGAAAAGTAATTCTTTTTTTTTCTTAAATTGTATAATAGCAATAACCGACTCTGTGGTTGTGGTATATTGAAATTTACCCACGTCTGGCTTTATTTAATCACATTTACACATAGGTGAACTGAACTACTGTGCCCTTTTCTGCCATGACCCGACTGCTAATATAAAAAATGCAAGAAAATAAGGTCAGTGTCAATAACAGCCATGTGTAAACATTATTAGGCTAGCTTACAGCATGCAACTCTTGCAAAAATAGTTTTCTTACTGTAGTACACCCTGATTCAGACCTGTGTAGGAAAACAGAAGATTAAACAAATTATTAAGACTTGCACAGACTGTCATAATTGAACCAACAAATATTAATGTACATGTTAGGCTTTAACTATTCTCTTCACTAAAATGTGCAAATGACTCATGAAGCACTTCACTTAGAGAACTGAAAATAGTCTGATCAGGCTCTAGTAAGGTTATAGGTAATGAGTTATCAGTCTCAGCATATGGCAGACCATTTGGTGGTCTAGAGAAGGCATCCCGCATGAAGGTATGCATATTGCTTCCCATGCAGCAATGTCATGGCCTTGGCTAAATTTTATAAATTTACCAAATATTTGCTACATATTTCAGCAACCATAAAAATAGGAAGAACCATTTTCTTAATTCCTGCAATACCCAAGTATTTTAACAGCTGCAGTATACACAGTATTCTAATTAAGAAACTGAATAATAGATCAGAGATGCATGTATATCAATCATAAAAAATAGGTTAACTTGTATCTGCAAACATATTCATCTTCCCATTTAAAGAATACTGATTTGTATTGACAAAATTGTTCTTAGGAAAACCCATATTATTAAATTATGGCAGTTGTCGGGGAATTTTAAGGGTGTGAGTTGCAGTTCCTGTGGTCCAGGGTTTGATTCCTTCAGTGAAGAAAAAGGCAAACTGGTTCCAACACATTACTCTTTAATGGCAACACAAGGTAAGCGCTTTCACGGATTACATCCGCTTCCTCAGACCAAAATATTAAAATTCAAGCCACATCTTTAAACATTCTAGCAGCCAATGAGGCACACTAATCACTGAACCAATTTAACACATTCATTGCCTTGTCTAAGCAGTGAAGAAACTAACATTACATTGCAGCTCAAAAATTGCTAAGTACATAATTAAAACTGACTCTGGTCTATCACATAAACATAAATATAAATTCTAAAATGTATCAACATTTAAATATGCTAAAATATATATATATATATATATATATATATATATATATATATATATAAAAATATATATATATATATATATATATATATATATATATATATAAAATAAAATCTGTCTAAAATATGTATATAAAACTGGTCAATCTTGTGGACATATAAAATAAAAACCATAGCAAAGATATATATAAGAAACCAAGGACATACGCCTGGTACTACTTGGTCAATGTTTCAGTGCTCTAGATTTTTTAAAAAGGGCTTCAGAGACACCTTACTATTGAGACCTGGTTTGTCAGCTTGATACCATATAATCCACTTCTGTTCCACTGATTCTGTCTTATTATTGATGTCACCACCTCTAATACTATCGTGTATGACTTCTAGAACAAACTTATGTGCAGTGCCTTCTTTCGCAACATGCATGGCCAACGGACTTGTTTCCTTAGCATTCCTAATGTCTCATAGGTGTTCTAAAATTCTCTCCTTGAAGGCTCTATTTGTTTTGCATATATAGAATGAAAAACAGATAGTACAGAAACAAAAATATACAACGTGCTTGGTATGGCAATCAGCATATAAAGTGGTGCTAATCTCAAAGCCTAATTGTGGATGTACAAAAGTGCCCCCCCCCCCCCATATATACACACACAAGCCATACATCTCCTGCATGGGTATGTACCTGTTCTATCAGATTGTACAGCATTCTGTCTACCCTTGGATTTGTAACATAACTGGTTCTTAAGAGATTTGTTATTCCTGAAAGTAAAACTGGGTTGGCGACCTATAACATCATTGAGTCCAGGATCAGTCAAGAGAATATCCCAGTTGTTCTTATTAACATCACATACCATGCACACATTGCTAGCAAAAGTTAATGGCATCCTAACCCCTACAGTACTACTGCTGATAATATTAGATGGAGAATCAACAGCTCTACCAACATTTGTTTGGACATTTGGGGGAACATTCTCAAAATAAGGTCTACATCTTCTATTTCTCTCCACCCAAGCTGCACTAATCTGAGAGTCAATGGCAGTGGGCTTATATCCCCTCTCAATAAATTCCTCTTTCAATTTGGTTAGTGCAGGAGTTAGCTGTGTATCATCACTATGAAGATGCATCATGCGATAAATCTGCCCTTTTAAAACATTAAATTTTGTGTGATTGGGATGCATACAGGTTTTGTGGAGTATGTTATTCCTCCTAACATCCTTCCTATATATAGTAGTGGAAACAGATGACAGGGCATTTTTACTCACTTTCACATCTAAAAAAGCAATCTCTTCTGATGAATATGTATACTTAAATCTCAAAAAGTCATTCAATCCATTGAGGTACTGTAAAAATTGTACTAACTCCTCTTCTATATCTTGCCATAGCAGAAAAATATCATTGACAAAACGTTCGAACTACAAAATCTATTATTGGAGAGAACAAACTTAGTCTCCCAATTCACAAGTGTTAGGTTGGAGTAGCTATTGGCACAAGCAGTACCCATTGCCACGCCAATCTTCTGTATATAATGGGAGTCATTGAAAATAAAAACATTATTCTCAAGAATAATCTCTAAGAGAGTACAAATGAGCTCAACTTTGCTAGTAATAAATCCATTGGCACATAATATTTCTCTAATATTCTCGATCCCCCAACTATTGGGGATAACAGTGAATAGAGAGGCTACATCAAGTGTGACAAAAAAGCAATGACCAGATAAAACATCTAACTGATTATTCAGCTCTTGCAAAAAAACTTTAGTATCTCTAAGCACAGTACGACAACTGTCTAGCACAATCTGGAGATTTTTTTCAACAAAGATAGAAAGTGGCTGTGTTGCTCAGCCCCTGCTGGACACTGTAGGACACATGGGTGGATGGTGTAAATTCTTATGTATCTTCAGAAGGCCATAAACAACGGGTACTTCTGGATGATCTACTTTGAAATATTCAAACAGTTGTTCAGAGATTAGCCCTGTCATAAGCAGATCAAACACATAAAACTGTATTCTGTCAATAATCCCTTTCAACACGGTACCCACTCGCTAACTGTGTTACCTTGAGCATGTCACTTAACCAGACAGTGCTTGAGGGCAAATAGGAATTTGGGCTAGGGTTTTCAATGGTCCCATGGGCTTCAAGCCCAAGTAGCTAGCTATAAACCTATGGACCTGCTATCTTGGAACAACAAGAAGCAGTGAAAGAGCCTAACATGTCAACAGAGCCACAGACTACATCAGACTGCAGATCTGTGAGACTCAAGATTACATAGCACATGTAGCTAACATCTCTCCCTCCTGATAGCTTAATTTGAAATTGCTTTTTAACGGACATCTTAATTTACATGTTATTTTAATCAGAACCAGTAAGGATAGTGAGATTTTCCTGATATCATGTTTGACTCACTAACTTTTGCTTACATCAGACCCTTTATTTCAACTTGTTTGCAATTGATGATTTTCGTAAAGGTCCATGATTGCAAGCTTAAGTAATCTTTAGTTTACCAGATCTTGTAATCTTTTGTTTGGATTTCAAATTCCTTTCTAGGGGGAATGGTGCTTTCTCTTGCCTATGCTTGTTTCACAATAGGGAACTAGGGAAAATGTATTGTTGACTTAAAAAAAAAAAAAAAAAAAAAAAAAAAAAAAACAGATGTACCTACTTAAAAAATGTTGATTTCTTTTACTGCTGCTTTTCTCTGATAGTTTCATGGTTTCTCCATATTAGATGTGTTCCCCACCATTTAAAATATCATAATTTGTTTTGCAGTTTAGCATCTTACTTAAAAGAAGGATTCTCTATTTATTACAACAATGATGTAGAATTTAAAGTGCTGTAGCATGGACATTTGATGGCTAACTTTAGTTTTTGTTATCTATGTTGCTGTCATCCACACTACCCCAGCCTAGGGCTTTGTTAATTTAATTAAATTTAGCCTCTAACAATGTGTGCATATTCTAAGCTGCAGCCCTTGCCTAAACTAACCCTTGTACACATATTCATAATTCATGACTGTAACTGAAACTTGTGGAAAGTTTTGTTTTGTTACCCAGTGGTTGAAAGGATCCATCTTTGACCAAAGACATTTATTGACTTAATAATGTGACCTTTTTGTATCATTAAAACAGGAAAACCTGCATCCCTGCCCCTGGCTTGATTCACTTCCCTGGCCGTTTTTTTTTGGGGGGGGGGGCAGCTACAATCATACAAGCAGTAGAGCTCAGAATCTACTGTCCCTGCCGCCCTTACTGAACCTGGCATTGCTATTTGTTAGACCCCTTGCATGGTATACTTTTCTAATCAGCCCAGTACAGATAATAACATCTTCTTGTAGATCTATATTGTCTCACTTCCTTATGCTTGTATTGGTCTCTCTTTTGAAACAAATTTCTAGTCAGTGATCCCTGTAAAGGCATAATTGTCAGTGTCAGTTGTATTTATTCACTACTGAAGAATTTGCATAATAAGATAGCTCAAGAAACCTTATACCATAAGATATTGACAGAAGCAAATTTCATTAGTTGAACTGATAAAAGTTCCTTGCATGTCTGCCTGCTGCTATTAAACTAATGAATGATGTATGCGGTCTTTGTACTGTACACACTGATTAACTTTAGGTTGATTATTGTTATTATGGTTTGCATTTTCCTTACATGACCCATTCTGCAATGCCACTATTTGTGCTATAAAAGATACTATTACCATTCATTTTGATAGTAGCTAATAAAAGCATTAACCTGATTGTTCATAGCAATTATTTAGAATTTAATTTGTATGTTAACTTTGCTTAGAGATTGGTGTTTCTATTTCCATTTTATGTCTTTGGAATCTCTGTTTTTTTTTTCATTTGCCCTTTTTAGTACTTGTGTTTCTCAATGACTATTCTCCCTTAGGTTCTCAGATCCAAACCTGCAAGATTAAAAGACAGTGATCTTTTAAGGAATATTGGGGTCTAAAAAGTTGGTTGCTTGAGTTTCAAATTGCATTTTAAAGAGTTTTTTTTCTCTGTTTGAAGATTGTTTCATATTATGCAATGTTTATTGATGTCTAAAAGATGGCATACTTACTTAAAGACCCATGCTACAGACTTCATTTTGTTAATAGTTCTGTCCTCTGTCATAACAGAGCTTCATTTACTATGTGTGTTTTCCAACATTTAAAAAAATATCAGTTCTCCCAACAATATTGGGTAGTATGGCTGAACTTCTCAATAGTCTTCCTTGCCTATAGGCTTAGCAAGTACCTATGAGCCTATGAATTTATGCCTGGTTTAAAATCCCACTGAATGGGCTATCTAATTACTAGAGAAATGCAGCTAAAGTTAATTCAGTAGTATTACAAGTTGAATTGTAGTGAGTTCTTTAGAGTCTATTACAAAGTTTGTCCTATAGTGAACTTGAATAGTCCTCCTTTTGGATAGAAGTGGGATCACATGAGGGTTCTCATGGGTGGGGGAGGGGAGTCACCAAGTTCACCTTAACTCTTTGTTCTTTGCTAGGATCCTTGGTCAACTGTATATTTCTATAGCAATTGTGAAAGGCTTCTTTCATTATTTCTGTTGTGATTGTATGTCATTTCTCTTTTTTATCATTTATTGATTTCTGCTAACTTTTCTGCTATGCTGTACTATTATTTTTTTTCTTATTTCTCCTTCCTACATGACATCTTTCACAATCCTTCCCAATTTTCTTTTTTGATCCTACTCCTCCCAACCTTGCAGAAGACTACTCACTAGTCTGCACTACTCTTTGTTACTCTTTACTGTAATAATCTCTAGCTTTGAATTACTGCCCATTCCTGTGTCTTTTAAATGAACAAAGCTTAGACAACAAGATTTCTCCATTCTTTCATTACTTCCTGAACTGACTGGAATGCATTTATATTTTAACTTGTACATTTCCCAGTATAATTGTGTTTCTTATCCCTGCAGCAATACTGAATTTTTTTGTTGCCTCTGCTTAACAAATTAATACAGTAAAATTACTTTCTCCCTTTATTTCTGCTGTCTTTTTCTGGCCTGCATTCATTCTTTTGCACCACATTATTCTCCAGTAATGTTACAAACATCTCTTCATCTTTCTTTCTCCTTGTCTTTGTACTCAGCATTAACACACATAATTATTTTAAGGAATGTACTGTCTTTTGGAATCCAGCACCTGATCCTGGAAGATATCATCCTTATATGCTAGTTCTGGAAGCCATCTTGGATGAACTGTTATTTTTTTCCCCATAAGTTATCTTTTTCATCTGTCCTTAGTGTTCTGTATCAGAGCCATCTAATAGGGCCTAGGGTGAAAGCCTCAGTCCTCCATTTATATATTCTGTTTGTACAGCATTAGTTTTATATCATTTAGTTCTGTCTTTGATTTGATAGTGCCACTTTTTTCCATTTTTCTATTTCTATGAGCTGTTTCTTTCTTTTTTTTTTTTTTGGACCCAGTTTCATGCATTCCATGTTTATTAGCCAAGCAATGTCCTGGGTGATCTAGTATAATTTCTCACTTTTCACTCCATTTTATCCCTCAGAATAGTCTTAACAATTTAATGTTATTTATTGTATTGCTCATTCCTATCTAGTGTTCCTGGCAATCTAATACATTTTTCAGTATTGAGGGGAGTGGACTGTGTGTTATCTTCTCTTCCAAAAAGAGAAAGGATTTAGCATGTCAAGTGGAGTTCTCTGAGTGCAGTGTGCTTAACTCACACAAAAGAGGTTACCAAGTTGATTCAGTGTCCAGCACTCCTCTCACTGTTGAAGGTAAACTTAAAGTTGCCATACCACTGTAACTCTACAGTGTCCTTTTGATTACACTCAGACAAGATGTATAATGGATGATTGTGCCATTTGCTAATTGACTGCTCTAGATACAAATCTATTCGAAGAGGTAAGAATGAGAGATATTGAGAGATAGAGATATAGAGAAAAGATAGTGTATATGTGTTAGTAAATCCTTTTCTTACAAAGTCCTTACTAATGGATACTGTTCACAGTTGAAGTCCAGACTCTAGAGATTGTAATTTCATTCTGGGAAATACAGCTGGCACTCATACAAATTGACCACTACTGAAAATATCTTCTTTAAAAATGTACATTCCAGTTGGAACAAACTCAGAAGAAATAAGATAAGTGAACAATCTTGTTTTAAACTAAAAATATATCTGATAAAACAGCATGCCTGTAAGCAATTTTTGTATTTTTTTCATTGCATTACCTTACATATGTGACTCATGATTGAACTGTAAGGCTGAAAAAAGTTTAAGTGAAAAGAAATTCTATACATACTAATAATAAACAATAGGAAATACAATAGAAATTCTGAAGTACTTCTATGGGGTTAAGAATCCAAAAGGATTTTACCAATGGAAAAACAAGTGGTGAAACAAATGATATCATTTAATGACTGAAGAAGAGTGCCTCTAGACTGCTTGAGGACATTATTTCACAAACAGAATTGTAGAGGCATTATATAGGTATACTGGAGATATCTGAGAAATGAGGAGCAGTGATGAAATTTACAAATGTATGAAGTAGTATGATTTATAGGTGTGAAAAACTAATGTTTTCTTGTTTATATCAGCAATGTATGCATTGAGAAGAAAAATGATATATCACTTGGGTGTAATGCCCTGCCATCAAGTATCATTCTTGCAGTTTCTATGTTTAAAATATATTTGTTAAAACATGTTTGGTTAGTGTAGAAAATTGTGAATAAGAAACATGATATACATTGATAGTTTTTTAAGTAATTCTGTGTATCTACTACATTGTTGTAATAGTGACACAGCAAATATGATGACTGAGATCAAATTTCATTATTTTATTAACACATATAATCCCATTAAATTATGAACTTGCTAGGTTACACAAGAACAAAATCAAGTTTAGTCCACAGAAAGGGATGATATTTTAATTAAGAAAGTAGACAAAAATCAACCATTCCTATGTAATCCAAATCTCCATCAAACTTGTTTTAGACTATCTATAATGAAGCTTGGACAATATTATTATGACAGTAGCCTTCTGAAAATGCTGTAATATAATATCAGCTTCTGAGAAACCCTTGTATTAGTGAAAGATTTCAAGCAGCAATTAATAAGGACACAAAAGGTAAAAAAACTAACAGCTCCCTGTGGCATTTTACAATTTATCTTCAAGCGTACTCATATTAAGGCTTATAAGAATTATTTAATTAATCCTACCCATCTTTTTTTCAATTTTCAGAATCATTTATAGTTAAAAGAATATAATTGTTCTTTACAAAAGATTAGCATTCTCTCCCAAGAATATCATCTTATAAAATATTTAAAAGTATTTGCGGCATGATCATGTCTGTTATGCACAGTCACAAAACCCATACAGTATTAACGCACTCTGGATGTTATCTTGACCTGCAAAAACACTTTATTATAGTCATAGAACTAGCATGCAAAGTACTTGATAACATGGAATGGCCTTGTCTATTTCAGACCAATAACTCTTTTTCTGATTCTTTGCAACTTCACAACTGCAGTAATAAGTAACTCAGAATTTCAAATGATACATTTTAGAAAGGAAACTAAAGACTGCTGCCCACATCATATCAGATATTTCTTTTTAATTAATTAATAAAGTAATCAAGTTTACTGTGCTGTTTATTGTTATTTGCACTTCTTTATAGCTGCATTTTCAAACTGCTGTAAGGGCTGCTGTCTTGCACTGAAATACATTGTATCTAGTGTTTCTTAATTAGCATTAGGCATCTGTTTGTGGTTCCTTAAGACTTGTGATCCACACGAGTCATTTTACATTAAGAGGATCAAAGTCTGCACTCTTGTGGCAGGAGAGGGCTTATTTCACCTATCTGAGCTGAGAATTTCTGGCGGAAAGCTCATTGTGTGTTTACCTGATTGTTCTTAGGGCATAGTTAGTGTAAAACTTGCTCTTTTCTGATAGTATATAAGCCTCGCATTTGTATAAAACTGTACAGCAGTGGTTACTGCTGCCTTATATACGTGGAATCACCAGAAGTTAAAATTCCCCTATACAAATACGTCAGAACTTTACCTTAGTCCCATATTACTCACTGGGCAACTAGTTTGCATACTGAGCAGCATGTATACATTTATTTAGGACTAATTAGGCCTAACTTACCTTAGTATAGCACCCAGGAGTATTGCTGCTCAGACAGCAACTGGTTTGGGAACTGGGCATCATCATTGTTTAGGTTATCAGTAGATTACACCAAGTAAGAACTCTTTTCTCATCCAGTTATAAACACCCTCCCCTCCTATCCCTTGCAAGTACACATTAGGGCCTACAACCATGGATGGGCACTTTCCTGTTATCTCTGCATCCAGCTTGGTGGACATGGGCATCCTGATACAATGTAACAATTACCTTATGTACACTTACAACCACTTAATTCTTGAACAGAGAAATATAGTGTGTGAGTGATGTAGTTACACATTCACACTGGAGGCTAGACTCTCACATATAGACACAAAAAACAACAAACAGGTTGTTAGCGACTCACACACACATCACTTACTACACCCACAAAGGACCACCACACAGATCCACATATGTGGAGGTGCTCATATGTAACTTACACACACCTCAAAGGCCTCGCAGGTGCAGTCCTCAGGAACTCTGCATGCATGCAGACAAGACAATTCCCATCACAACACCTAAAGCCATATCTCATTATGATTCAACTACCAAGCCCATATGGCAAAACATTCCACAACCCAATATATACTCCATTGTGAGACACACTGATGTTTGCCTTATTAGGCTGGATAAGGAGAAGGTTACAGTTAGTTGCCTGCCAGGATCCAGAATCCACCAGATCATGCAAGCACTCAGGTCACTTACCCATTAGTGCCAGTATGACTGAGTCATAGTCCACATGGGCATAAATGACCTGAAACATACCTCCTTGGACTATATGAAGAGAGACATGATTGAGCTCTCAGAATATGTGTCACGGGCAGGTATGAGCTAGCATTGAGCAGCATTCTACTGTCTCCAAGGACAATGCCACAATACCAGCAGTAAACTATCCACTATAACAATTGGCTTAGCTAGTGGTGTCATTCCAAAGGGGTCCAATACTTGTCAGCCTAGGAGGACATGGTTGACAAGCCACACTGCTTTGCCAGAGATGGTCTTCATCAGTCACCTGTAGGATTTCAGATAATGGCCAAAACATTATTCACCTCTATAGTGCCTTTTTTAGGCATTGCCAAATAGACAAACCTTCCAACATAGCAAAAGCTACTCAGGACAAGCTAAAGGTGGGACAGACCTTCCAACATAACAAAAGCTACTCAGGACAAGCTAAAGGTATTACTGCTCAATGCAAGGAGACTCAACAAGAAACTTCATTCCCTGGAAGGTCTTCTCACCTTGCATAATTCTGACATCTCAGAAGTTACTGTAACATGGTTCAAAGCCACAGAAAACACTCTGACAGTGCATGGCTATAATGCCTTTCATACTTTCTGACCATCTACTGAACATTAAAGAGTAAAACGCAGAGGTATATCTATCTGCATAAAGGATAAGCACACATCAAGGCTGGTCAAACAATATGATATGCTTCAGCTACTCCATTTCCAACTAACCATGGGAAAAATCCATTACTATATTCTTGCTAGCTACTGTCCCCCACCATGAACCAGAAAATCCATACATTGTACCTGAAGTTACTAGAATCATTCACCATCCAGCCCAATATGTTATGTATGGGTGATTTTATCTACTCCTCTATTACTTTGGAGGCATGCATGACCACTAACATACACGGCAGAAGATTTCTTGACCTTGTAAATTCAAATGCCCTAGAGTAGCAAGTAGTAAACAGTCCCACTAGGGGAACAAATATCCTACATCTGGCACTCATGAATATGGGAGAGTATCACACCCCCAGCGATGTCCTCATTGGTAAGATCAGAACACAAAGCAGTCTCCCTTGAAATAAAGTCCCCTCCACATAACCCCCCCCCCCAAAAAAATTTAAGAAATTCTGTAAGGTAAATTACCCGCTATTAAGGGATGGCATAGCTAGTTTCCAGGCTCCCCTAAATACAGAAAACACAGATACCTATGCGGAGGGATTGTCATAATTGTTAAGGTAGTAAAAGAAACTCACCGCTGAGCGAAGCAAGCTTGGATAAAAAGGACTGTATACAAGAGAACAAAAACCAAGGATACACCAACAGCTATGTAAAAATCCAAAGATTATCAGCAGACAAATCCAAAACGACAACAGCCAACGATATATTCCACTTTTTATTGACAGGAACAGAATAAAATAGTAAGCGCTTTCACGTCCTACGACGCTTCTTCAGACTTCAATAACATTCAGTAAAAAGCCACTCTTTAAATACAGCTTCTTTGCACAGCTTAATCACATAACAAGCAATTAACTATTCATGTTTAAAGTGCCTGTGCCTAAAGAATTCAATAGTGCTTTAAAAGTTGATCACTTAACCCAGCGTTATGTGCATAACATAGTGCAGTTGAAACATGAATAGTTAATTGCTTGTTATGTGATTAAGCTGTGCTTACTATTTTATTCTGTTCCTGTCAATAAAAAGTGGAATATATCGTTGACTGTTGTCGTTTTGGATTTGTCTGCTGATAATCTTTGGATTTTTACATAGCTGTTGGTGCATCCTTGGTTTTTGTTCTCTTATAATTGTTAAGGTGTTTAACTTACAAACAAAAGTGTTTGATTCTCACTGAGGGAGATTGGCTAGACTTAAAATTACCCAAAAGGGCAGCTAGCCTAGCACTTACCAATAAACCAATGAACTATGAACATTGAACAAAAGTTCTGTATGACCCTATAAACAACTGCATAGAAACAGCAGTACCAACACAAAATAAGTGCAGGTAAAACTGCACAAACAAGCCACCATAGTGGACCCCTGGTATTAATAGGTTGCACAATTAAAGAAAGAAAATCCTTTTGAGAAGTAAGAAGGAATGGGCACAACAGAGCAAAAATGTCCCACATTGGTCTGAGCAAATGAATCAGGGAACTAGTCAAGTCTCTGAAAGCAGACTGAGGTAAAAGTAGCCTCCAAAGCTCAGGATAACCATAAGGCATGTTTCAGTTAAGTCCACAATATTAAGGGAAACACCCAACAATGTGCATCACCTGTACTCACCCAGAAGGTATATCAAGTCTGCTGGCAGTTCAAATTTCACCTGCCCATCACACTTAGTACTCCCTAAAGAAATGCACTCCACCACTCCACTACAAGTTATCACCAAGGAACCAGCTGCCACTGTGCTCTCTAAAATGAAAAACACAGCTTGAGGCCTGACAATAAACCAGATTAACTCCTAAACAGCTTAAACTAGGACTTATCAGGTCCTTTTTGGAACTCTGTTTAACCATAGCCTCCAGAGTGGCTCTGTCCTGATAGAGTGGAGGACAGCAACAGTCATCCGTCTGCATAAAAAGGAACCATATGCTGACCCACAAAATTGCTGACCCATAAGTTTGAGTAGCCTTATATGTAAGGCTATGGAAAGAATAATCATGGCCCTGATAAATAATGACATGGGAGACCTCCAACCACTGGAACTGACCCAATTCAGATTCATCAAGGGTAGGTCATGCCTACTGAATCTGGTGGATTTCTTTGAGAAAGTGACTAAGGCCATGGATAAGGGAATAAGAGTATATAGCACCTACCTTGATCTGGCCAAAGCATATGACACAATTCTCCACTCAGGTATTATAAATAAATTCACAAAAATGGGCATAAATCCCAATATCACCAAATGGATAGCCAGCTAGCTCATGAACATGGCACATGTGGTTAAAGTGGATGAATCCAGATCCAGCAAGAGGCCACTTGCCAATGGCATGCCACATAACTCAGTGCTAGGACCAGTCCTGTTCAGAATATACTTCTCTGAAGTCAAGGTTAATGTGGAAAGCCTCTGGATAACACATTCTGCTGATGACTGCCAGTTGGGGGCAGTCATTGAATCCCCAAATGATATAGATACCCTTCAGAAGGGTCTAGATTAGAAAAATTATTCATGCAAGAACCATAGCCTAAAACTAAGTGCAAAAAATGCATTTCCATACTCTTTGAGAAGTCAGATATCCCTGTAAATACTAACATCAACAGAACACCCATAAGAGTTAACTCAGAGGTGAGAGATCTAGGTACACAGATAGATAGTAGCCTGAACTTTGGCCACTATGTGTCCACAGTGGTAGGAAGTCCTTCTATGCGACATAACTGATAAGTAAAGTTATGGTATTCAGATACAAGGGAATTATATTCTTGCTTTACTAAGCCCTCATTAGACCATTAATCTAGAACAATGTGCCATTTGGCATGTACGTGACTAGGTATTTATAGCAGATAGAGTGACCTTATATGTTCCTCACAAAAAATACAGAGTGTAAATGAGACTTTCTGTGTGGATAGACTAAAAGCTCTATCCCTTTATCTGTCTTTTACTGACTATTAAGGGGTGACCTATGGCCTGACCTACAAAATACTCAGAATTCCAGCCCTGAGGGAGCTGTTACACATCTGTAAGTCAAACAGCATGGGAGTCACCTGATCTAGGGATCTAAACTTAGCAACTCAAACATAACATACTAGAGAGACAGATATGTATCTCAGAGCTTGCCCCTTCTTTGGAGTAGGCTTCCTATTCACATTAAGCAGAGCACTTTTCTGGCCATCTTCCAGAGTAGTTTGGATCAATAGATAGGGAATTGCAAATTTACACCTTGGGTAGCTGCTATGTCGCTAATGGACAGGGGCAGTCTGTAAAATACTCACTGCTTAGGTACAAATTCATGCCATCCTCTTGCCCCTAGGGGGCATATATTGGGTAAAATCGGGATATATTGGCTAGGGTTCTGAAGGCTCTTAAGCCATAAGCCTGGTAATCTATGAACCTATTAATTAATTAATTGTCCATTTACTTTGTTCAGAGTTAATTCATTGTTTCTTATTCAAAATCCTTTTTATTCTGCATATTAATACACATTAAACAATTATAGTAAAACCAGCAAATTACCTGAAATTAGACTTAGAGACTGCCTGTATACTTCTTTGCTACAATTTAATTACACTTGAGGAAATGCAGGTTAGCAAATGAAAATATCTTCATTATTTACATAAATAAATATACTAATTGATCTTCAAGAAAACCTTTGATGAGCATTGACTTTTGAATTCTTTTGTCAAGGTCCCTCTTATTGTGCCTTCATTGATTGGCCTTAATTTCTCATGTGAAAGGAGTGTATAACCCTCCTCCCTAAGGAAAGAACCAGCAACGTATTAAGTGACAGCAAAAAAAGACAGGTAAGTTGTTATCGAATGAGCACAAGCAGTGCATACCCCATAAATACATGGATCACACTGCATATCATGTCTGGCTCCACATAGTTAAAATTTTTGCCTTACAGACTTAGTTACTGCATGCTAAACACGTATAACTTGTAGATGTCAAGTAGCACATTAAAAACCTATCCACAACCCCAAAATAAAAAGTAGAAATAGCAAGTAAGTTGTTACATCATAAAAACATGCAATAGATATAACGTAAATGTACAAGTCATACAACAAATGACGCCAGATCCTTTTAAATGCAAAAACAAATTCAATTCACCTGACAGGATTTATGGCAGGTAAACTGCTGCTGTACTCACATTCAAGACACATAACCCATAACAGTACGTTTATATTTTATTAGCAAACTATATAAGTAAAAAATTAGGCTAAGATAGAAAATTGGCAGGTAAGTTGTCACATTGTGAACAGAAGCAATATGTACCCCATTAATGCATGAGCCATACCTCAAATAATGTTGGATCCCTTTAGATGTAAAAAAATTATCTGGCAGGAATAATGGCATGTAGGTTGTCACATGCACACTCAACACCCATACCCTATAATACTCAAGCGATATATTTAAATCCTGTCTGCAATCTCTATAAGTAAAAAAATAGGCTGACATAAAAGAATATCAGGTGAGTTGTCACACTGTGTATTCTCCCAGTATATACTCTGCAAAAACAGAAGCAGTACCCTTCTGAACAAATTTAGTACGACAGGAGTAAATAGCAGGTTAAGTTGTCACATTGTACACACAAACAGTGCATTTCTCATAAGAAAAACTCCTTAGACTGACAGTATGTCCAAGTCCCTTAATATTAAAATAAAAATTGTCTAAAATACAAAAATGGACTGTAAGCAGTCACAGAGTGAGCACAAGCAGTACATATTCAAAACATGCACGCTCCATAATGGAAATCCTGTTAGTATTTTATAGAAGTCAGAATTGGTCACACACAAGAAATGTTTGATAAGATTTATAAAGTTAGCATAAGCACTACACATAGATACAATGTCCCTGCCAGAAATAAGCACTGCCCACCCCAAAAAGGTTTGCAAACGCAGCACATTTATAAATCAAATAAGCCCCAACCAAAGCTGAGGCAAGATATATCAGTCCTATACAGGAAACAAAGGGTGTAACAGCAATACTGGGTTTCTAAAAGGGATAGGACCACTGTAAATAATACAAATAAAACACATTTTTTGATAATTAAATAAGTAAACATATATATATATATATATATATATATATATATATATATATATATATATAAAATGAAGTAATATATAACACATCTTCTGTTTGCAGGGTAGTGGTAAAGAGAACTCTCGTTTTTTTCTGTTAGATTGTGTGTGTATACATATATATGAATAATAAATATTTTTTGTAAGGAAGGTGGGGACTTTCTGCCTCTGCCAGAGAAAAAGATGAAGTGCTGGCTGCTGCTCTTGTACAGCCTCTTAGCCGTTTCTTCATTAGGTGGCAAGAAAGTACTGACCAGTCAGCTGTCAGCTGTCAGAGTGGCTCAGTGGAAAAGATCCAGAACTTTTGACAGCTGGTCAGTTGCTCTGTCTTTGGCAAGACACAACCCTTACTCTTCTGTAGTTATGGGAATGATGAACATTAACATTGATGCCACAACATTAATAAGAAAATTATTAACAAGAAAATTAGAACAACTTTCCCAAGATACTTTTTTTTTGAGCCTCATTAGGCATTGAAAATCTCACAAGTCAAAAAAAAAATCAAGCTCATCTACACTTAATAAACTCACCAATAATGTAAAACATTTCAAATACTCAGAGCTGGAACCTCTGATTCACATAATTGAAATGGTTGCAACACCACAATTGGAGAAGAGAGCAGTTAAATGGTGCCAACTGCACATAGCCCATTCAAAGGTCAGCTGACATGAAGAGCTCTGACATTGTTACATCATACTTTGAGGCAACTTCCATGGTGGGATGACTGTTAGGCAGAACATTAGTAGTAGCAACACACCAAACAGCCGATACTTTTCTTCACTTTATATGAAAGATCTGGTACCTCGGCAGTTCGCCTTCAAGGATCACAATTAATGACTGCACAATGTCAGCTTTTCATTATAAAAGCTGACATTGTGCAGTCATTAATTGTGATCCTTGAAGGCGAACTGCCGAGGTACCAGATCTTTCATAATAAAGTGAAGAAAAGTATCGGCTGTTTGGTGTGTTGCTGCTAATTGCTTTTTCTGTTGCTGTGTTTTGTCAACTTTGGTCCAAGCCGTACTTTTCTTGGGGTAATTTTTTGGAGTATTTCAAACAATTTCCGTTTTTTTAAACTCCATTTATGTCACATAATGGAAGCTCAGAACGGAGCTCTGCTTTGGACACTTTATCATTTTTGGAGATGGTGTCGGAACTTGAAAGAAAATATACTAATAACGATCCTTGGAATTTGGGGGGAAATGTGGATGTAGATGGCCGTTTTGGTTTGTTGAACAAACTAATGGCCAAAGAAGTTGCCCTTTATTTTGATACTAGATTATTAGAGAAATATCTAAGTCTGAATGTTACCCCCAGAGGGCTTCGGGTAGACAAGTTGCCGGCTGCACCCTTTTCGGATGATGAGTCTGACTTATTGGAAGAGTGGAAGCAAACTTCTCTCCAGTGTACTTTGGGTTGGCTCCGTACACTAGTTAAGTGTAACAAAAGATCTCATGACGAATTGAAACAAGAAATTTCCACATTACAGAATGAACTCTTAGCTGAAGTCAACTATAGAGTTCAAATGGTTGACATTAATGAAAAAATCAGCAAACTGGAAGCTGATATTGTGCTAAAAAAGCGTGCCAAATTAGTCCGGGACTTAAAGGACTATGATACCGGCATCATTTTCAGCTGGCAGCGTGAACCTGTGCGTAATCAGTCCAGGGGGAGGAGTTGGACACGAGGCTCCAAACGAAGAGATCTTTCAGCATCTTCTTTCTCGTCCATGGAACAAAATACTGCAGTTAAAAACGTGTCTTTTGCTAGAACTGTCACAACGAATCGGGCTTCCAATAGGGATGTTTCTGAAGCCACTAATGAGGCTTCCAATTCCATTTCAACTGACAATGTGAATTTTCAAAATGATAACCGGAACAAGGGAAGGAATGGGAGAAATGGCCGCAAGGGTCGAGTTCGTTACAAGTGAAGGTTTGACAACAGAAACTTCACATAGAACTTTTCTAAACGCATTTTCATTACAATGTATTAATTTGTCTTATTTGCGTGTGGATAATGATATGTTTAATGTACTAACTAAAGGGAGTAAATTTGTTCCTACTTTTTTTCCTACTTTTGCTGATATTTACCTGGAAGTTAAGGCATTCATTCGTAAACTGTTGTTGAGAGTTTATTTCAAAAAATTTGTTAATTTGAATATTTTAAGTGAAGAAAATGTTAAACATTCTGAAGAAATTGAACTTGATGACAGTTTAATGAATTTATCCATATACAACTATGAATATGATGAATGTGTTTTTGATGAAAACAATGATTGTTCAGCATGCTTTGAAACTGATAGAGTTTGTAATGTGAATTATATGACTGGCTATGGCAAACTGGAGATGCCTAAGTTTAAAAACGTAAAAAGCAATTTTACACCAGCCATTTCAGTTCCAGCGATTACAATCTTCCAAAAAGTGCTTCTTAAAGAAATAGAGGCATCATTTAAGGAATTTTGTAGGGAAAAAAAACATTTTAATCTCAATAGGAAGGAATGGCAAGCCTTAAAAAATCTTAAGGGCTTAAAAGATCAATATATTTTCAAGTGTGCTGACAAGGGGGGTAACTGGATTATTTTAAGCAGACCCAATTACTGTAGGATGGTTTATAGACTACTCATTAATGGTGATGAATATCAAAAACTTGAAGGTGATCCCCTAAAAGTTTATAATGAAGGATTGTTATTTTTATTGGAAAGGGGAGAACGACTAGGATTTTTTTCACATGGTGATGTTAAAAAGATGTATATTAAAAATCTCACTACACCTATATTGTATGCTTTACCCAAAATTCATAAAGACTTGGTTGAGCCTCCTGGGAGACCGATAGTTTCAGGGATAAGCTCCTTTATGGAGAATGTCAACATTTTTTTGGACTCCCAGTTAAAAGTTCATTTAAACAAGGTTAGTGCCCACATTGGTAATACTCAAGATTTGATTGATGTCATTTCAAAGATTAGTTGGAATTCCGATTATTATTGGGTGACTATTGACGTCAAATCTTTGTATACAAACATAGACAAAAGGTGGGGACTAGAGGCCATTAACAACATATTAGGTGAGGGACCCAGGACTAACTTTTTGATTACATTATTAGAATTTTGTTTAACCCATAATTACTTCATGTTCAACAATGAATATTTTTTACAAATCAAGGGAACAGCAATGGGGGCAGCTTTTGCCCCCATATATGCTGTTGTATATATGGATTCCTTTGAAAAAAGATTCTTATATCCCACTAAATTTTTTAAGCATAAGGTAGTTCTATACAAGCGTTTCATTGATGATTTAATTTTTATTTGTAAGGGGGATATGCATGAATTTTGTGACTTTTTTGAAATTCTGAATGACAACGAACATAATCTTTCATTTTCTTATGAAATGAGTAGAAATGAAATTAATTATTTGGATTTAACTCTGTTCATAAGAAATAATGTTGTGGAATTCAGACCTTTCAGAAAGAGCATGTCAGTTAACATGTTTTTGCATGCTTCCAGCATGCATCCCCCCCATTTGTTAAAAGCTCTACCTTTTGGGGAATTCAAAAGAATTCATTCCCATACTAGCATGAAGAGTGAGGTGGGTCATGAATTAAATGAGGTTTTTTTGAGACTAGTGGAAAGAGGGTATGATAAAAAACAGTTGTAAGATGCTATGGATAAAGTTATGAACAAAAACAGGGACAGACATTTCACAAATTTTGAATCTGACATCTCTGACCCTTTAAAAAAGGAAAGAAATGTGGAGGATTTATTCTTTGTGACTAAGTATACAACTTTTTCTGAAAAATTAGTTACTTTAGTCAAAAGATTTTGGTACTTGGTGAGTGAGGATGAAGGTATAGGTGAATTTTTTCCATACCACATTACATTTTCTTTTAAAAAAGGAAAAAATTTAAAGGATATATTAAACAACAACTGTTGCAGTAAAAAAGTTCCCCGGGCCACTAGCGTAGGAACATTTAGATGGTAGTCTTTGTGATAGAATTATTAACATTAACTCTATCAATAACATCAACCATACCCCTAGACATTACTTCAATTGTAAATCCATTGGGGTAGTATATGCCTTAACTTGTAGTTGTCATAATACTTGGTATATTGGCCAAACAAAGAGAATGGTTAGAGTTAGGATTTTGGAACATTTGAGAGATGTTCGAAATTCGAATTTACTCAGCCCTGTAGCCAAGCATTTTTTGGAAACTCATGAGGGAAAGACTGATAGTTTAAAATATGGAATTTTAGGGAGACCCTTTACTTATAGTGGTGAAAACATCTCTAATAAACTTTTAGAGCTGGAGACAAGGATGATTTTGAAGTTTAATACTTTAAAACCTTTTGGTTTAAATTTAGAATTGGGCATTTGATGGAGTTTAACCTATTATTATAAAACACTTGGAAATAATTTATAAATAATTTATAAAAACATTGTATTAAATTTATTTATTAATTTATGTAGAATACATTGTTTAAAATTTGTATTTTTGTGATATTTGTTATTATTCACAAGGTCACTTTAAATGTTTTTTTCTTTTATAATTTATTGGAAAATTGATTAATTGGTTGTTTGAATATTCATTATAAAAGCTGACATTGTGCAGTCATTAATTGTGATCCTTGAAGGCGAACTGCCGAGGTACCAGATCTTTCATAATAAAGTGAAGAAAAGTATCGGCTGTTTGGTGTGTTGCTGCTAATTGCTTTTTCTGTTGCTGTGTTTTGTCAGAACATTAGTAGTATTCTTACATTTTGGATTGTAAGGGAGGCAGAGAACCAAAAAGACATCCAAAGGAAGGCTGAGAGCCAAAGCCATTTCCATCTTCTTGGAGCAGAGACCCATACCCTAGAGTGTATTATTAAACTAAATGACCAAGGCACACATGTCTATCATGGAGAGTCTTTGAACTACAGTCTAAAAAACAACCACCCTGGTTAATGGCCCTTGATAAAATTCATTAATGTGTGGTTAACAGACTGTTGGCAGGGTACAATAAATAGAATACAGTTGGCAATATATTTGGATAGAGTTAGCTTGGCCACTGAATTATTCTGTTTGCCTAGAGAAAGGCAAAGAAACAACTATTATGTCTTCCTTAGCTCATACAAATACAGTAATAAAGTTGAAACTGATGGTGAACTGCAGAAACATGGTAGATGCAGTGCCCTTTCAGTCTGTCTCTAAAACATCTCATGAAAATGATAGCAATGGTTGAGTGACATCTCATATACTATATGTGGAAGGAATAGAAGTAGAATATACCAGTAGTCCGACCATCTCAGAATAGCATTTATTAAAGCAACAAAGCTTTCAAGTTTTCACAACGCTTCTTCGGTGTCAGTAAATTAAAATTACACTCAGATTAAATAATAGAAGTAGTTAAGAGCCAGCTTATCAAATCACATCATTAAATCACATGACCAAAACCAAACTAATTTATTAGTAACAATAATATATAACATATATAAAGATATATGAAAAACATATAAAACATATAAAATATTAAATTAAGGCCATGTGCCATAGGTTTGTTTATCTTTCAATAAAGGCTTCACACTATTCATATGGTTAAGACCTGGTGAATGGTCTGCCCTAAAGAAATTAATCCCCTTATACTCTTCTATTTCTGTTTTTATTAACTATGTCAGCACCTCTTCTATTATGAAAAACTCTTTGTAAAACTCTAAAGATAAAAAGTATGTTCAGCTCCATTAAAAGGAATATGTTTATACAAGGCATTTCATTCTATTTTCCTTAAGTGAAACAGGATGAATGAACTGATTAGATGGGGTAATATATCTACAAAATCTACAATTAAAATAGAGAACAGTCTCCTTCTTATTAATATGAAAATCTGGTCTCTTGACATTACATATAATATCCTAATAATATAAATATTGCTTTAAATTCCTCTCCTTTTTTAAACAAAGTGAGGCTTATTATCAATTAGTCTATTTAGTTCATTATCTGACTTAAGTATGCACCAATTCTTTTCTATTTTAGACCTTATCTGTGGTGCCCGTCTATTATATTTTATGATGTAATGAAGTGATCTATAGTCTCCAGCTTTATAATAATTTTCTAAATCAGACTGATGTCATAATAAATATGGTTTACCAATTCTATCTCTCTCGCTAACTCAATCAGGAATTTGTTACTATGAATTCATTTTGGATCATAGTTTCTTAAAGCAAAATCATCAGCCATATCCTTAATTTCTTTAACAAAGCCATCATCAGTTGTAGTCAGTCTAATAGCTCTCATAAACTAACTTCTTACCACACTTTTAAACACATGGTTTGGGTGCATACTCTTTTCATACACATATCTAGTTGCTTGTACATTTTTCTTGTAAATACTAGTTTCGAATTTTCCATTTACCAAACTAATAGTGACATCTAAAAAATTCACACTATCTTTTGAAAACTTTAATTCAAACTGAAGAAAATTGGTGGTACCATGTAAAAAGGCAACAAGCATATGTAGACTGTTAATATCTCCCTTCCGAAGAAGGAAGACATCATCTACAAAACGTTTGTAAAAAACTGAATTGCCATTATAAAAAGTATCATTGTAGTCATAAACAGATAATTCTTCCCATCTAGGTAATGCTACATTTGCATAACTATTAGCTGCTGGGGTGCTCATGGCAAGCCCTAGTAGTTTATGATAGAATTTATCCTTAAATATAAAAACATTGTTATTAAGCACTACTTCTAGCAGAGAACAAACAAGTTCTACGTTGGATCCTAAAAAGTCACTATGACTGCAGAGAAATTCTCTAATGAACTGTATTCCAATACCATTTGGAATCACTGTAAATAGTGACTTAATGCCTAGCATGACAAGCAATACATCACTAGAAAAATGTTCACATACCATTTTTGCAGTGCAGCTAAGAAATCTTTAGTGTCTCTAATATAACTTTTACTTTTCTTAAGTAGACTATGCAATACTCTTTATAAATACTTTTATATGGCTGCAGTAATCCAGCAGCTCCCTGAAACTATAAACCTTATTGCAGGAATAGTTACATTTTTATGAATCTTTGAGAGGCCATATAAAAGGGGTAATTTGGATTGGCTGTATACAAATAATTATATAAATCAGGCATAATAGAATGTTGCATCAATAAATCATATAAAAAGATTTTACTTTATAAACAATACTATCATCTTTTAATCTGCTGATTCATCTAAAAGTATTAGCATCTGAAAGCAGGTTCAATATCCAATAATTATAATCATCACCATTCATTGCAACTATTTACCCTCCTTTATCAGATGGTTTAATAATTAAATCATCACTTTTGCAGAGATTCATTAATGTTTGCCTTTCTTCTTTACTTATATTATAAAACTTATTTTTATTTTTCTCAAAATACATTTGATATATCTCATTTTCACATAAATTTCTACTTTACTTATATTATAAAACTTATTTTTATTTTTCTCAAAATACATTTGATATATCTCATTTTCACATAAATTGTAAAATGTCTTCATTGTAGGAGTACTATTATGGATAAAAGTATCAGAATGTTCTAATGCAACATTTACTTCAGTCTCTACCCCTTTATACATAACCTTTAGGTCCAGATTCCAACAACATACTCATTTCTGAGAGACTGTCATTTAAATTCCTATCAGTAGATGGGATAAAAGTTAAATCTTTTTCCAGCTATTGTAACTCAATCTCTGAAAGACTAATATTCAACAAATTCAGTACATTATGTCCCAAACTAATCAGTTCCTTGCTGTTTTGCTTCTGCTAGTTGGCCCTGTCTAAATAGGTGTAGCTGATTTTCCACTGTGTTTTAATTTTCTGCTTCTCTCTCTTGTTCGACTCTCTGACCTTATTCTGTTCAGTACCTGTAATGGAAGTGAGTGTAAAATGGGACATTGTTTCGGCTGTCGCGCAGAGTATAAAAAACTTTAGTACTATTAGAAACAACGTCGATTGCCAGCTCAACTCTACTTGCAATATTTTTTGAGTCATTTTCCACAGTATTACCACCAGGAACTGAAGGATTACATTCAGCTGCATTAGCAGTCAATGAAGTGAAGTCATCTAGATCAGCTGGCAAGCTGCTCACGTCTGTTCATTGGTTAGTAGTAGTAGAGGAAGATTATTTTTTTTAAAGCAGAATTTACATTTGACGTCTTTGGCCAGTGAAACACAATACAGTTCTCAAAATCTGTAAGATCATGAAGGAACTTGTTTTTTTGACTGAATTAACTTATTTTCAAAGACTATTAATTTATCAAGCATACGTTGAAATTTAGGTGATACATCAGTAAAAAAGGCCAAATTTATTTCCTGTTCATAATCATTAATGTTCTGTGACAGTTTGTTCTCTATCTGATTGAAAAAATCATTCATAATCCTCATATAATTAAAGCTTAATTGTAGATTAAGTTTGTGCCACTTCTTTTATAGAAGGGGGTATTTATTTGCATAAGTCAGCATATTGGTGATTCTTAAACCTCTAGGCACTATTTCAATTTCGAAGTATGCAGAGAAGCTTAACTTCTGCCACTGAAGTCTCTTATATATTTACACAAGGGTTTCAAGTTCATAAATTCACTTCAGTAAATTACCCTTGTTATCAGGCAGAGTGCTGTCAAAGTTCATTTTAGTATTTTTATTAGTTAAGTTCATAAATGGATTATCACTTACTTGTTGCAAAGTATGGGCAGAGCCATTTAACTGGGAATTCATAGTAGATACCGTTGCTGGCTAAAAGGTTAGAGTTGTTCTGCCAAGCAGCTAGCAGCAAGGAATCCAAACAGATGAAAAAACTGCAAGGTAGCCAAATGGACCGCACAGGAAAAGTGCATAAATTATGAAGTAGAATAAACCAGTAGTCCGACCATCTCAGAATAGCATTTATTAAAACAACAACAGAGCTTTCAAGTTCTCACAACTCAGTAACTAGAAGGAAATAGAAGGTTAGTCCTGAGAGATACTCAGTTCTCACGCAACATTAAATAACAAATTAAAAGCTGTAGCACTAAAATTCAACTAATAGATTAAATGTCCACTAAGAATAAAATGTTCCAAGAGTAGGTTTGACCCCGATAAGCTGTCATGCTTGTGAGAATGGGGATAAGCTAGATAGGCATGCAAAATATTACATTCAGATCACACTTCAATGAAGGGAGTCCTTCACTTGTGAAAAGTGAAGATAAGCATCTTCAGGAACTGCTTTATTAGCCTATACTGGGCTATAGTCATGAGCTCCATGTGGACATGATGCAGCATGATGGTGGAAGCGTATTGGTGTTGCAGGTAAAACGGTACAAACTAAGAGAGATGCAAGCTAGCAGATTTACAGACTGAAGAGGAAACTGAACTTCTCAACATATTTATATATTTATATATCAACATCATCAACCCTCTTTTTCCATTTTCTTCATGGGGTTGTGATGTCGCTTCAGCTGTTACCATCTCTATTGACTCCATGCTTCTCTCCCACCTTCTTTGACAGTCATGCCTGACTGTCACACATCTTCTCTCACACAATCAAACCATGTCTTTGGTGGATGCCCTTGTTTCCTTTGCCATCTTCTTGTCTGCCCTAAATCATCTTTAACAAATTATTTATTTAATTTATTTTTATTTGCAGTTTGTTAACCTGGAAAGTCCATTGGGCCAGAATGAGCCCATTTTCAATGGAGGCCTAGGGACAAAAGCTCCATATACAATTACTACAAAGCTAATATCAACAAAGTTAACAAGTACAATACAAATTTCAAAAACTACTAAAACACAGTAATAAAGAAGAGAGAATAATAACATTTGAGGAAGGTGCTGTAACATAACATTGAATGAAATTAATACATAAGTATTTTGGAGTGCATAAGTATAATTTGGAGTGCAGGCATTTATGCACTCAAAGTTTCATGAGGTGAGAAGAAGAAACTATTAGAGGAGGAGAGTAGAAAAGTGAAAGGTGAATATGATGAGTTATGAGAAAGGAAAAAGGGAGCGGGAGTGGAAATGGAATGAAGGGAGTCACTAGGGTGAGTTATGAGAAAGGAAAAAAGGGAGAGGGAGTGGAAATGGAATGAAGGGAGTCACTAGGGTGAGTTATGAGAAAGGAAAAAGGGAGAGGGAGTGGAAATGGAATGAAGGGAGTCACTAGTGTGAGTTATGAGAAAGGAAAAAGGGAGCGGGAGTGGAAATGGAATGAAGGGAGTCACTAGGGTGAGTTATGAGAAAGGAAAAAGGGAGCGGGAGTGGAAATGGAATGAAGGGAGTCACTAGGGTGAGTTACGAGAAAGGGAAAAGGGAGAGGGAGTGGAAATGGAATGAAGGGAGTCACTAGGGTGAGTTATGAGAAAGGGAAAAGGGAGAGGGAGTGGAAATGGAATGAAGGGAGTCACTAGGGTGAGTTATGAGAAAGGAAAAAGGGAGAGGGAGTGGAAATGAAATGAAAAGAGTCACTAAGGTGAGTTATGAGAAAGGAAAAAGGGGAGGGAGTGGAAAGGAAATGAAGGGAGTTACTAGGGTGAGTTATGAGAAAGGAAAATGTAGAGGGAGTGGAAATGAAATGAAGGGAGTCACTAGGGTGAGTTATGAGAAAGGAAAAAGGGAGCGGGAGTGGAAATGAAATGAAGGGAGTCACTAGGGTGAGTTATGAGAAAGGAAAAAAGGGAGCGGGAGTGGAAATGAACTGAAGGGAGTCACTAGGATGAGTTATAAGAAAGGAAAAAGGGAGCGGGAGTGGAAATGAAATGAAGGGAGTCACTAGGGTGAGTTATGAGAAAGGAAAAAGGGAGAGTAGAAATGAAATGAAGGGAGTCACTAGGGTGAGTTATGAGAAAGGAAAAAGGGAGAGGGAGTGGAAATGAAATGAAGGGAGTCACTAGGGTGAGTTATGAGAAAGGAAAAAAGGGAGAGAGAGTGGAAATGGAATGAAGGGAGTCACTAGGGTGAGTTATGAGAAAGGAAAAAAGGGAGAGGGAGTGGAAATGGAATGAAGGGAGTCTCTAGGGTGAGTTATGAGAAAGGAAAAAGGGAGAGGGAGTGGAAATGGAATGAAGGGAGTCACTAGGGTGAGTTATGAGAAAGGAAAAAGGGAGAGGGACTGGAAATAAAATGAAGGGAGTCACTAGGGTGAGTTATGAGAAAGGAAATAAAGGAGAGGGAGTTGAAATGAAAGGAGTTACTAGGGTGAGTTATGAGAAAGGAAAAAGGGAGGGAGTGGAAATGAAATGAAGGGAGTCACTAGGGTGAGTTATGAGATAGGAAAAAGGGAGCGGGAGTGGAAATGGAATGAAGGGAGTCACTAGGGTGAGTTATGAGAAAGGAAAAAGGGAGTGGAAATGAAATGAAGGGAGTCACTAGGGTGAGTTATGAGAAAGGAAAAAGGGAGAGTAGAAATGAAATGAAGGGAGTCACTAGGGTGAGTTATGAGAAAGGAAAAAGGGAGAGGGAGTGGAAATGAAATGAAGGGAGCCACTAGGGTGAGTTATGAGAAAGCAAAAAGGAAGAGAGAGTGGAAATGAAATGAAGGGAGTCACTAGGGTGTGTTATAAGAAAGGAAAAAGGGAGAGGGAGTGGAAATTAAATGAAGGGAGTCACTTGGGTGAGTTATGCGAAAGAAAAAGGGAGAGGGAGTGGAAATGAAATGAAGGGAGTCACTAGGGTGAGTTATGAGAATGTAAAAAGGGAGAGAGAGTGGAAATGAAATGAATTGAGTCACTAGGGTGAGTTATGAGAAAGGAAAAAGGAAGAGGGAGTGGAAATGGAATGAAGGGAGTCACTAGGGTGAGTTATGAGAAACGAAAAAGGGGAGGGAGTGGGAATGAAATGAAGGGAGTCACTAGGGTGAGTTATGAGAAAGGAAAAAGGGAGCGGGAGTGGAAATGGAATGAAGGGAGTCACTAGGGTGTGTTATGAGAAAGGAAAAAGGGAGCGGGAGTGGAAATGAAATGAAGGGAGTCACTAGGGTGAGTTATGAGAAAGGAAAAAGGGAGCGGGAGTGGAAATTAAATGAAGGGAGTCACTAGGGGGAGTTATGAGAAAGGAAAAAGGGAGAGTAGAAATGAAATGAAGGGAGTCACTAGGGTGACTTATGAGAAAGGAAAAAGGGAGAGGGAGTGGAAATGAAATGAAGGGAGTCACTAGGGTGAGTTATGAGAAAGGAAAAAAGGGAGAGAGAGTGGAAATGGAATGAAGGGAGTTACTAGGGTGAGTTATGAGAAAGGAAAAAGGGAGCGGGAGTGGAAATGAAATGAAGGGAGTTACTAGGGTGAGTTATGAGAAAGGAAAAAGGGAGAGGGAGTGGAAATGAAATGAAAGGAGTCACTAAGATGAGTTATGAGAAAGGAAAAAAAGGGAGAGGGAGTGGAAATGAAATGAAGGGAGTCACTAGGGTGAGTTATGAGAAAGGAAAAAGGGAGCGGGAGTGGAAATGAAATGAAGGGAGTCACTAGGGTGAGTTATGAGAAAGGAAAAAGGGAGAGTAGAAATGAAATGAAGGAGTCACTAGGGTGAGTTATGAGAAAGGAAAAAGGGAGTGGGAGTGGAAATGAAATGAAGGGAGTCACTAGGGTGAGTTATGAGAAAGGAAAAAAGGAGGGAGTGGAAATGAAATGAAGGAGTCACTAGGATGAGTTATGAGAAAGGAAAAGGGAGCGGGAGTGGAAATGAAATGAAGGGAGTCACTAGGGTGAGTTATGAGAAAGGAAAAAGGGAGCGGGAGTGGAAATGAAATGAAGGGAGTCACTAGGGTGAGTTATGAGAAAGGAAAAAGGGAGAGGGAGTGGAAATGAAATGAAGGGAGTTACTAGGGTGAGTTATGAGAAAGGAAAAAGGGAGAGGGAGAGGAAATGAAATGAAGGGAGTCACTAGGGTGAGTTATGAGAAAGGAAAAAGGGAGGGAGTGGAAATGGAATGAAGGGAGTCACTAGGGTGAGTTATGAGAAAGGAAAAAGGGAGAAGGAGTGGAAATGAAATGAAGGGAGTCACTAGGGTGAGTTATGAGAAAGGAAAAAGGGAGCGGGAGTGGAAATGGAATGAAGGGAGTCACTAGGGTGAGTTATGAGAAAGGAAAAAGGGAGCGGGAGTGGAAATGGAATGAAGGGAGTCACTAGGGTGAGTTATGAGAAAGGAAAAAGGGAGAAGGAGTGGAAATGAAATGAAGGGAGTCACTAGGGTGAGTTATGAGAAAGGAAAAAGGGAGGCGGGAGTGGAAATGGAATGAAGGAGTCACTAGGGTGAGTTATGAGAAAGGAAAAAGGAGCGGGAGTGGAAATGGAATGAAGGAGTCACTAGGGTGAGTTATGAGAAAGGAAAAAGGGAGCGGGAGTGGAAATGGAATGAAGGGAGTCACTAGGGTGAGTTATGAGAAAGGAAAAAGGGAGCGCGAGTGGAAATGGAATGAAGGGAGTCACTAGGGTGAGTTATGAGAAAGGAAAAAGGGAGCGGGAGTGGAAATGGAATGAAGGGAGTCACTAGGGTGAGTTATGAGAAAGGAAAAAGGGAGCGGGAGTGGAAATGGAATGAAGGAGTCACTAGGGTGAGTTATGAGAAAGGAAAAAGGGAGCGGGAGTGGAAATGGAATGAAGGGAGTCACTAGGGTGAGTTATGAGAAAGGAAAAAGGGAGCGGCAGTGGAAATTAAATGAAGGATGTCACCAGGGTGAGTTATGAGAAAGGAAAAAGGGAGAGGGAGTGGAAATGGAATGAAGGGTGTCACTAGGGTGAGTTATGAGAAAGGAAAAAGGGAGAACGAGTGGAAATTAAATGAAGGGAGTCACTAGGCTGAGTTATGAGAAAGGAAAAAGGGAGCAGGAGTGGAAATGGAATGAAGGGAGTCACTAGGGTGAGTTATGAGAAAGGAAAAAAGGGAGCGGGAGTGGAAATGGAATGAAGGGAGTCACTAGGGTGAGTTATGAGAAAGGAAAAAGGGAGCGGGAGTGGAAATGGAATGAAGGGAGTCACTAGGGTGAGTTATGAGAAAGGAAAAAGGGAGCGGGAGTGGAAATGGAATGAAGGGAGTCACTAGGGTGAGTTATGAGAAAAGAAAAAGGGAGCGGGAGTGGAAATGGAATGAAGGGAGTCACTAGGGTGAGTTATGAGAAAGGAAAAAGGGAGCGGGAGTGGAAATGGAATGAAGGGAGTCACTAGGGTGAGTTATGAGAAAGGAAAAAGGGAGCGGGAGTGGAAATGGAATGAAGGGAGTCACTAGGGTGAGTTATGAGAAAGGAAAAAGGAGCGGGAGTGGAAATGGAATGAAGGGAGTCACTAGGGTGAGTTATGAGAAAGGAAAAAGGGAGCGGGAGTGGAAATGGAATGAAGGGAGTCACTAGGGTGAGTTATGAGAAAGGAAAAAGGGAGCGGGAGTGGAAATGGAATGAAGGGAGTCACTAGGGTGAGTTATGAGAAAGGAAAAGGGAGCGGAGTGGAAATGGAATGAAGGAGTCACTAGGGTGAGTTATGAGAAAGGAAAAAGGGAGAGGGAGTGGAAATGAAATGAAGGGAGTCACTAGGGTGAGTTATGAGAAAGGAAAAAGGGAGCGGGAGTGGAAATGGAATGAAGGGAGTCACTAGGGTGAGTTATGAGAAAGGAAAAAAGGGAGAGGGAGTGGAAATGAAATGAAGGGAGTTACTAGGGTGAGTTATGAGAATGGAAAAAAGGGAGAAGGAGTGGAAATGAAATGAAGGGAGTCACTAGGCTGAGTTACGAGAAAGGAGAAAAAGGAAGGGGGTGCAGAAATGATATAGAAGGGGTCAGGTGGGGTGAGAGCAGGAGCATTCCCAGTGAGAGGAGAGATGGGAATTGAGCATGGTCTTGAAGGCGGAGTGTTTTTTGGGTGATTCAAATTTGGGGGGAAGTGAATTCCATAGACGAGCAAGGGTGAAAGGCAGGAGAAATTGCCCAGGTGAGTGTAAGGGTTTGAGGAAGTTCTGGTTACTGGACCTGAGTAGTCTGTCAGGATTATGCAAGGTGCATATGCAAGAGCAGGAAGGGCAGTTAGAGGGTTTGAAAATCAGTTCATGAGCAGTTAGCAGTTGAATGTAAGAGAGATAGTGGGGGAGTTCCAGCCAGTTCAAGGAGTTGAGTGCATCACAGTGGTGGGAGAAGGATTTGGTCCAGTAGTAAACTTAGAGATTTTATTGTAGCAGGATGACAGTTTTGACTTTAAGGTGGACTGCAGGTTGGTAAGGAGAGGGGCTCCATACAAGAGAGAGGGTTGAGGTAGGAAATAGAGAGTAAATGTTTGGATGAGGGAGTGAGATAACAGCTGTGATGATACAGCATTCTCAGCTTTTAGTGTGTTTTCTTAATACTAGTTTGTATATGAATGTCAAAATATAGATATTCATCAATGATAACACCTAGAAGTTTTGTATGGGAGACTATTTCAATGGGAATCTTATTCTGACTGATTATGGAGAAGGAATTTTTATCGATAGAGGTGTTTTTAGATGGGGTAAAGATTATGATTTTGGTTTTGGATGCACTGAGAGCAAGGTGATTATTCAGCATACAATACTCAGTACAAGAGAAGGCATCTTGTGTTAGTAGCATGAGCTTGGGGAGAGACTGAGCATAGCAAATTATGGTGGGATCATCTGCATATTGGACAAGTTTGGTATTAGGGATGCACTGATGAAAATGATTAATGAAGATGTTAACAAGTAAGGGACCCAGTATAGAGCCTTGTGGAACTCCTGTTGGAGTGTCAAGGAAGGAAGAGGTACTTGGCAGCTTGTTGTCTATTAGAAAAGTAACTGGAAAACCAGTTAATAGAGGAGGGGGAGAGATTGAGAAGAGAGAGTTTGGACAAGAGAAGTTTGTGAGAAACAGTATCAGAGGCCTTTGTTAAGTCTAGGATGTGGGTAGATACAATGTTGCCAGAGACACGGGCGGAGTTGATGATGTCAAGGAAGGAGAGAAGGGCACTGGTCATACTATGTCCTGGTCTAAATCCAAGTTGAGTTGGAGAAAGAAGTTGATTGTCTAGGAGGTAGGGAAGGAGTTGCAAGTGTATGCATTTTTCAAGGACTTTTCATTTGAATCAATAAAGAAAGATTTGAATTGGTTAGCTAAGATATAATCTGGAGAGTTAGAGTCAGGGCAGGGATTGTCTTTTTTGCCAGGAGAGAGGAGAAGAGATATACTGTTCCAAATTTTTTGGGGATTGGATCAATGATTGTTTTGAAGCTTGGAGTAGTATGACTTTCAGTCTAAAGCAATTTTTTTTTTTACTTTATTACGAGTTGCTTATACTCAGTAAGGGTGTTAGTTGTTTTAGATGTATGGTAATGCATCCAAAATTTATCTCGGAGATGCATGAGTGCAATAGTGGCTTTAGTTGGCTAAGGGGTGGATTTGATTTTGATTCTTTCAGTTCTGGGGAGAGCAAAGCTATCTAGTAGGTTATTGAATGTAGTATTGAAGTATGCAACAGCGTCATAAAGAGGGAGGGTTTTTACAGGGTTCCAGTTCATATGTTTTACTGAGTCAGAGAAAGCTGGTGGGTTGAAGTTTTTTAGGGTACGAGTTGCTATATAGTTGTGGTGAAGATGGAGGGAGGATGGTGAGCGATGAGCAAAGGCAGGGAGATGATCACTGAGGGAGTTGGGTAGGGTGCCATTGTCAGAAATGGAGTTTTGGTAAGAAACTAATATCCATTCCCGAATACTATCGCAGTTGTTATCTTTATTAAATCTGGTAGGAGAGGTAATTATTTTGGTGTAGTTGTATAGATTTATATTCCGATGTGATGTAGGTGATTGAATAGAAGCCCAGTTTATATTTACAACATCTAGGAGTATAGTTTCATTGTTTATATTGGATAAGAACCAAGAGAGGATATCTTCAAGAATGGGGATGTTATTTCCTGGTGAATATAAAGGGCAGCTATACATATGTTTTTATGGTTATTAATTTTTTGGAGGGCCAGGGCTAGTTCAGCTGTTGTGAAATGGGGTATAAGCTTGGTAAAAGGTGTCACTGTTAGGGAAGAAGAGAAAAGTAGGGCTACACCACCACCTTTCTTTAGAGTTCTGTCATTTCTTTTGATCTTGTAGTTGGGATGGGTAATTTTGGAATCTTTTATGTGGGGTTTTAGCCATGTTTCAGTGATAGAGAGAATGCCAGTGTGGTAATGGGATAGCCGGGCATGAAGGGTAGGAAGTTTATTGCATAAACATTAGGTGTTAATGGTAGCATAAAGGAGAGATTTATGGTAAAAGAGTGGTGAAGACAAGTTTGGTTTAGAAGCATGGTTGTCTGAGGGTCCGGGATTAGGATGTATATCACCAGAGAGGAGGATAGAGATTAGTTGGAGTAGGAAGGAGGCAAGGTCTTTAGATTCTTTGGAGTTGGTGTTGAGAACAGGGTGGCTGGAGAGGCATGAATTGTGAGGGATTGGGACTGTATTACAGATATCAGGAAGAATCTTTCGAATAAAGAGGAGAGAGTCATTATAGTAATAGAGTTGAAGAGAGATATAAGTTGAGAGGTGAGATTCTTTTAAGGTGTTTATTAAAGTTGTATGATAGAGAGGGGAATTAGAAAAGTCAGGTAGTCTGGTAAGATAGAGTGGGCAGTAGAGGAGGAAAGGTGGACATACTAATGGTAGAGTATGTGTAGGTTTGAGTTGCATGGTATTGTAAGGTTGTTGTATGCAGTGAGGATGTGCAAAGGTGAGAAGGAATTAACAGAAGGTAAAGTGGTGTGTGGTCTTTGGTAGTAAGAATGGGGAAGGAGGGAAAGTAAGAATAGGTAAGGGGAGGGCCGTAGGTAGTGGAAATAGGAGGGGTTAGTGGATGAGGAGGTGCATGGGGATTGTTCAGATAGGCTGAATGCTAGAGGGGGTATAGAGGCCCTGGGGTGTGTGGCAATTGGGGGTAGGGTAGGGGAGTGGAGTGAGCCTGAAGGGCGAACTGAGTGGTCAGAGCTGAGAAGGAGGAAGGAGCTGAAGAGACTAACAAAGCCAATCAGTGATACAGGCACTCTCGGGTACTCAAAGGTACTGACAAGCTCGTAGGTATTTTACTTTATGAGTTAAGGTTTGGTCTAACTCAAGGAGAATTGAACAGGTGTGACAATTGTGCAAAAAACAATGGGAAAGGACAACAGGCCTTAGAGCTGCAGGGTGCAGGGAAAAGTATTGAAAGGTGCTTAATACAATGAGTGGGAATATATCGCCACCTAGTGGCTTTCCTGAGAAAAGTAAAATGCAGAATCTACTATTACAGAGAGTGAAGGGGCTGGAGGGGAGAGAGTTAGGAAAAGGGACTGCTGCAGAACTGCTAGTGTGCACACCATGGGTTAGCAATACAAATACCTTAAAAATAAGATTTAACAAAAAGTATTGCACATACACACAGATGAAGGGGGTTATTTTTCAGAATATCCCTGGATTTTTTTCTTAGGGAGGTATGTTCCTCAGTCTAAATGGAGCTGTAGAAGGGGGAAACCCGAGAGAAAAATACCTGAGTGAGCTGAAGAAGAGAGAGAAGTACTTTAATATAGAGGCATGGGAGAACTGAGAAAGGCAGTAGTAGGATAGGCTGGAGAGATCCAGTAACTTGTAATAAGTGCAGCACAAAAGAAGAGGGAAAGACAATTCAGAATGGAAATATGAGAGCAGTTCCAGGGAGAAATAAAAACATTAGATGGAAGCAGCACTGTTGAATGCAATTCAATAGACAATGGGTGCATATGCTAAACTGACTTGCTCTAGGAGAACTAACAACAGCAGGAACGTATTCACTATACAGTCAGCATATACAAATACAAGTTGGTCCATAAGAACTGACAACAGCAGCTTATTCACTTTGCAGAGTACAGATTACAGCAGGAGCTAATGCATTTTACATCCAGAAGTGACCACAGCAGAAGTATTGCACACATAAGGCATTAGTGTGGAAAATATTCTGTATATCTCCCTTTGACCACACCAGTTGCAAGAGATAGTCAGGGGAACAACACATTGTGATTGGTGGTACTGCATTTAGGTACTGTATGTATTGGGGCTATTTGTAGTTTTCAGACTTCTGTTATATTAAAAGGGGTGACCAGACCAAATCGTTTGGTAATACTGGGGCACACTGAGTGCATGGCATCACAGATTAAGTTTCATTGTATGTTTCAGTCTAACAAGAGTGCATTTGCAGTAATGTCAGTATTCATCAAAGTGCAGCTTCACTTAAGAAAAGATGGGAGTGGAAGAGGAAAGGGGTGGGAATTTGTGATGAAATGTGAATTTATGAAAACTGCTCTATATTCAAGTGGTCTAAACTACTTAGTAACAACAGATTTAAGACTGAAATTGGGATACTAATATAAATGTGGACTGCTTTGTCTAATTGAACTGCCTGTATAACATCTGAGTTTGCATAACTAGTTAGGATCATGAACTGTGTCAATTATGTAGGCAGATTATTATGACCACCACAGTAGACTTCACTGCTATTTCCCTCAGTATTCTTATGGTTAATTGTAACATTATCAACTTTAAAGTAAGAGCATATCACCTGCATTTTAACTGTGTATCACATCGGTGAAAAAATGGGGAAAGGCAAATGAACATCTTAAGCATGAATATTTATTTTATTGTACCAGGGGTGGGCAGGGGATATGAGATTGCTATGTGGGCTGCTTAAAATAATGTGCTGTATCTACTGACGCCTTTAATATATGCAAATGGTCTATACAGCTTCTGAAATTTACAGGGCTTAGATATTAAGCAGTTATGACATAAAATACTAGAACATCTCTTTAGTCGAGAGGTACTGTGTGGCATTGCAAAACTGAAAATAAAGCAGGCCCATTGTGAGCATTGCAAGTAGTTTGCAAGTTGTTTATTTTTGTAGCTTTAACTTGGACTAACTTGAGACAGTTATTCATAGACATTACATTATGAGAAACAAATGGTCACAGGTTGTTGGTAAGTTCAGATATAACAAGAAAGGTCTGCTTCAGTTATCTTTATGCCACAGGGTCAGTATTAAAGCATGTAATACAATAATCAAGCATACTGATTACTGAAGACAGGAAAATGCTCCATCATTTTTTTTTCATTTCTGATGGTCAGGTTTGAGGCACTGGGAGAAAAGCTACAAGGAGAAATAATAAATAAATAAGATACAGATTATAATAGCAAACAGGGAATTGTAGATCATTATTTAATTTTTTTTGGCCAATACTGCCCTCATGGGGAATAGTGTCAAATGCCATAAACATAATCAAAGATAGCAATGTGTTTTCCATATGACAACATCTTTTAGATGGTATAGTGGCACAATGTGCCAAACATCCCTCTACAATCTATCAGAAAACTATTCTAAAACTGTAGCAGAAATATTAATGTGACTTTATAGAGGTTTGCCATGAGTGCCTGTTTTGGAATTTGATATTATACTAGCTTAATTACAGTTTATTCCTTAAGTTGTGGGAAACTCACATTATCACATTTCCATGTTTGATAGGGATGCATTTGCTACATAAGTCTAACTAGATTAGATGTAACATGGACCCTCATATTTTTTCACTAAGTATGTAGATAGGAACTTTGAGCAATAGTAATATAATATAGTTTACTGCAATAATACATGTATCAATGCAAGCTGAGCTATTAAACTCTACTCAAATGCTTCTTCCAGCCTCAAACAGGGCAATACCAGAAAGATCTTAGGAGAATTTGAGGTGACCCAACCAGTTACCCAGGTTTACCTTGAAGATGGCAAGGGTGTTGTTCTTCTTGTCATGTAGTGGAAGTTTATTCCAGAGGTAGGGGAATATGCTGAAATATGACTCTACCAGATGGTTGAAGCATTGATGAATGAATGTCTGTAGATTGAAAATTTTATTTTGTGGTTACTTTCACTGCAATGAATAATATTGTACAAGCCATTTATGCAATTGTGGTGTTAGTATATATGTATATATACATATAATGAGGGGGCTGCAGGGGGCAAGCCCCCTGCAAAAAAGATTGTTTTTAATGTTTTTGAATGACCAGTTTCAATATTTATTTCTTTGAAGCCAGTTATCCCTTGGAGCATGATTACATTACTCATAGGTAAACCACTCTGTTATGTACATGTCTTTTTTATCTGTTGATGAGAGTTTAGTTCCTGTAACTGGGTGTTTGAAAAGGATATGCTCTTGAAAGGAATAGGAGGTCAAGAAAGGTTGGCTATTTCACTGATTGAAAGACTAGAAACAGATCACTTTGGTAGACTCTGCAGGAGTCTGTAAGAGTCTGAATACAGAGAGATAAAAATGCCAGTCTGCCTTGATAATGTATCTTGATGTTACTGATCTTTTTAGTTAGGATTCTCTGAGGTCTTTAAAAGCTGAGTAATATGTTTACACAAATACTATCCAACGGTGGTGTTATATTCAGTAAGAGAGGGTGTCTTTGGAAATCAGATAAGACAAAGTGATAGAATGATTTCTGAACTAGTCTGTTGACATCCTGGTCAAAAGAAAAGGAATTATTAGTAGGAGTGCCTAGATCCCTTATGGCATTTTGTCTAATTGAGGGTGTGTGTTGCCTGTATAGTATGATGTGAAAATATTTTCTATAAAATGAACTACATTACATGTTTTTTTGTCATTTAATTTTAGGCCATTTTCTTTGCACCAGTCGTTGATCTTATCTAATCCATGTCAGATCAATTGTGAGTCACTGGAATATTCAGTAATAACATAAGTTTTCAGTAATCTACAAACATAGATATTATAGGGTAGGAGTGTTGGACTGTAGGTCTGAAGTATCTAAAACCTTGAAACGCTGTTATTCAGAACAGCAATACTCCCCAAGGGTGCAAAACACAAAAACAAAATTTCCTCTTCGAAGGATTCACAGCCAAAACTCTAAGGTTCATAGGTTCATAGGTGTGTACTAGGCTAATGGCCCTGGAGCCCTTACAAGCCTAGCCCCTAGAAGTGCCCTGGCATTGTGCCACCTGTTGTTAGTTCCCAGTGCCTCTATCAAGTAGAGCCACTGGAGTGATCCCCGGGGTGAACTTTCTATTACCCATCCACTCATCAAGATTTCTCTTGAAGAGGGACAGTGAGGTGCTCTGCTTGACATGTATGGGAAGTTTATTCCAGGGTATGGGCAGTCTTTGGGTTATGAACCTGTCCCTCCAGCATGTTCTGTTGATTGTGGTAAAGAGGTTGAGATCTCTGGAGCGTGTGGTGCAGAAGGATTGGGATTTTTTTAGATGTAGCATTTCTAACAGAGCTGGGTCAGACATCACTTTGTACGTCAAGCAGAGATTGCCTCTTAGTAGACGATATGAGACAGAGAATAGCTGGAGTTTTTTGAGTCTGTCCATGTAGGACATGTTTAAGGCCTAGGATCTTCTTTGTGAGGTACTCTTGTAGCCTCCCCAACTATTGCTGGTGTCTAGTGAGGTACATGCCAAATGGGGCATTATACTCTATGATTGGTCAAATGAGGGAAGAATAGAGAGAAATGATGACCTCTTTCTTCCTGGATGCAAAACCCTTGGTAATGAGATGTGCCACATAGAAGGATTTTCTGACCACAGTGGCAATGTGGTGGTTGAAGGAGAGGTTGTTGTCAACCGTTGTCCCCAGATCTCTTATAACGCCTTCACTGTTCAGTGGACTACCATCGATGTGGTAATTAGTGGGAACTGAGTTTTTCCCAGAGGGAATGACTACGCATTTTTTGGCATTAAGCTTAAGGCCATGGTTTCTACACCAGTCATTGGTCTCAGTGAGGCCTTTCTGTAGGATGTATGCATCACTTGGGGAGTTAATAATGGCTCCGAGCTTGCAGTTGTCTGCGAATTTGGTCAGCCAGAGTACCTCCGTGTTGGCCTGGACTTCTGAGAAGTAGATGCCAAACAGGAGAGGACCCAGGACTGATCCCTGTGGGACTCCACTCATGACTGGTTAGCAGTCTGACTTGGAGTCCACTACTTTCACACTGTGCGTTCTATCTGTGAGCCAGTTTGCAACCCACCTAACGATATAGGGCTTGATGCCTAGTTTGCTGAGTTTATCAATAATTCCTGAGTGCGGAATGGTATCAAAGGCCTTGGCCTTATCAAAGTAGGCTGTATGAACAGTCTTACCTTCATCCACTGCTCTGGTGACTAACTCAGAAAAGTCCACCAGGTTGAGCAGGCACAATCTACCTTTCACAAAACCAAATTGTGTGGGATCTAGAATTTGGAGATTCCGTATATCTTTGTTAATTAGGTCCATGATGATATGCTCCATAGTCTTACATATCAGACTCATCAGGCTAATGGGGTGATAATTTCCATGGTCTGTAGTCACTCCTCCTCTATGGAGGAGGATGACTGTAGCAGTGCACCATTCGGTAGGGACAAAGCCTGAGGTGAGCCTGTGCATGAATAGAGCACACAGATGTCATGCCAGTTCACTTTGTAATTCATGTAGAACACAGCCAGGGATATTGTTAGGTCACATAGAGGCTGTATTCCTGGCCTTAGACAATGCAGCTTTAACCTGTGTTGCAGTAATGTTGGGTGCCTGGCATTCCTCCGGTATTGAGATTGGTCTTTTAGTTGGGGAGAGAGGGGTAAAGTTTGCACTGAATCTGTCGGCCGGTATGTTGGCAGTATCTGTTGGCTCAGTATAGGAGGTACCAATGTGTAGTAACTCAGAGCAAATCTGGGTATTGCCATGGAAATCCTTGATATAACTATAGAAGTCTTTGTGGTTGTTTTTATTGTCTGCCACAATTCTGCCTTCTTAGCTGGCTTTGGAGGTTTTGATGAGGGATCTCAACTTTTTGTTAGGTTAATAAGGAATTTTTCCAGTCGTGGGACTTCACCTTTTTCTGCAACAGTTTCCTCCTTCTGTTATAGAGTTTATTAATGGCAGGTGATCACCAGACTGGCTTCCTTTTTTTTGAGGAGAGTATCTTGGTTCTATTGGGTATGGCTAGTTCCATACATTTATGTACGTGTTCGTACAGTGCATTGGTGTATGATTCGGCAGTCATGCATCTGTTTTCCATTGTCATGGGTGCCATGAACTTAGCTGCCTCTGTTTTTAGGAGTCCAAAGTCAACTTTGGAGAAGTTTTTCATGGTGGATACCTTTATGGGTGGTGTGGTTGAGATGTGGATTTCCATGGTGATTAGTTTGTGGTCGGATCTAACCAGGGAGGAATTGACTACTAGTGTAGACCAACGGTTGCCCATGTTAGTAATAACCAGGTCAAGGATGTTGCTTCCTCTAGTGGGGGTAAGAATGAGCTGGTCCAGGGCATTGGAATTGATGAATTCCAGGAAGCGTTGGGCCAATGCATTGGTGCATGAGGAGTTTTCCCAACTAATGGAGGGGTAGTTGAAGTCGCCTAGTATGAGAGTGTTGGGTTGAATCTTAATAGTTTCCAGGCTGCTTAGGAATGTGGAGTGAGAGTCATGAGACATGGTTGGGGACCTATAGTAGGCTACAACCTGAACCGCCATCTTACCCAGTGTTAGTTGTACCTAGAGTATCTCGGATGCGTTATGCTGGGCTACTAGTCTGGAGGTGTGCATATCCTTTATGAATATGGAGACACTGCCACCTTTGGAGCTTTGGTCCATGTTCTGGGGCCGAAAGGTGTGGAATTAGTTATAGCCAGCCTGGTAGTGCAGGGGAGCTTTCTGCTGCTTTAAACTAGGTCTCTGTTACAGCACAAATGTTGATGTTCTCCATTTTGAGGAGTGCTTTGAGTGAGTGGATCTTGAGATTTAGACTTCTAGTGTTGAGCAGCATGACCCTCAGATTGCATTTATTTATAGCTGTTATGGTGGTAATTTGGTCTTTGGAACACCACCTAAAAAAGGCACTATAGGGGTGGCAAGAGCCTTAGCCAGTACCCGGAAATCAAGGGGTGACAGATGCAGTCCATCTCTGGCAAAGCATTGAGGTCTGTCAATCATGTCATCCCAAGCAGACAGATACTGGATCCCTTTAAAATTACATCAGAAACTTAGCCAGTTGTTGAAGTCAATCATTTTTTTGTCTGCACTGTGGTATCATTCTGGGCGATAGCAGAGTCTATATTATATTTTCAAAAGTTTCAAACATTGAACACCATATGGTCGATACCATATGAGCAATGTTTAAAATTTTGAAAATATAATAAAAAATAAAAATAAAAAACTATACTTACCTAAATGCTGTAGGCAGGGGGGCAAGCCCCCCTGCACCCCCATGTGGGGGGCTGTGCCCCCCACACCTCCTCTACTTAAATATTCCTACTCTGAGATCGCACTGCATTGAAGTAAAGGGAAAATATTCCCTACTGCGATTTCCGTGTTCCATTTATCTAGCAGTAATTGCAGAATGCTTTTGAACAAATAAGATTTTATGGTAATTTACAGAAAAAGTATAATATATCCACGTTTCTATAAGGAAAGGTAATAGACAGGAAAGACTGTACTCTGTCAGTGCAGAAGGACACAATAAGCTATTGTCATTCTTATATTGAGACATACTCCTGGACATTTTCTATGAAACAGCAAATCAAGATGACATTTTTCCACTAAGCTCTCACTATATGCCTGGATTGATAGTGTCAGATCTAAACAGAGGATGACTATTTTAAGTGACTTAGTATGAGCATAGTGCTGTCATCCCAGGATAAATCTACAAGGTTATAGGGGCATTGAGTAGTTTCTTAGAAATGCCAGGTATTAAGTTGAAGTTCTACTTAATTTTTGTCCATTAACCAAACTTTCTGGTGAGGGATCTATTACTAATATCAACTTTAGCCCCTGTGAATAGCTGCAGAAAACTATAGACATTTTTCTGTAATATTCCCTGGTTCTGGATGTGCTAATCCACTGGATTTCTTTGCAAAGCATTCCAGTGGGGAAAAAAATCAATATTTCAAGGAGAATATTAATATGAGTTTTAAGTTCAACTGTTGTCTGTTACAATTCAAAGTCAGTGTGTGAACAGGTAAAATAAAGTTAGCTGCTTAAGACTGCAGCTCTGTTTTATTAATTTGCCTGTTTTGTTGCTTATTTATACTATTTACTGCACTTCTTATTGCCTGCCGCCTACTTTAATACCGTATTTATATACTGTGTACCAAACTACACTGTTGTACTGCAATTGTCTGTCTTACTGTGCCTGTTAAATCATATTTTATTGCTATTTTCACTGTTTGCAAATCTCTTTTTGCTATTTAAACAGTTTAAGTATTTACTGGTACTTTTCACTGTTGCAAATCAATCTGTTCTGCTTGTTCTGGTTTTTCCACCAAGCAGTGTTAAAATAACTGACCATACAAAATATAAACATCTATACATCATATAAACAACAAAACCTGTGTAATTAAATGCTCAAAAAACACTATAAATTTAAATAACACCACAGTAAAATAACAACTAACTTATCTAAAAAGTGGAGGTGCCCTTAACATGTGTTTTATTGGAACTTTATCGTTTAGACCAGAACCAGAATCAGTTCTTAGTCTAATTATCCCTCTACTTTCAAGACATTCAGTAGCATTTCATATACCACCCCTTCTTTGACTAATGTCTACTTTGCCTATAACAAAAATTTTAAACCTATGTGTAATAGAGATTTTGTTTACATGTTTAGAAAATGGATAATGGATAGAGTAGATAAATAATTAGAGTAACAGCTGATTCTGGCTCTGGTCTAAATGATAAAGTTCCAATAAAACCCATGTTAAAGGCAGGCCCACTTTTTAGATAAGTTGGTTGTTATTTTACTGTGGTGTTATTTAAATTTATAGTGCTTTTTGAGCATTTAATTACACAGATGTTGTTGTTTATATTATGTATAGATGGTTATATTTTTGTATGGTCATTTTTATTGTATGATTTTTTAGCACTAATCTGGCCCATAATTGAGTATAACTCCCCATTTAGCATGTACCATACAAAGAAGCTGCAGCAGCTGGAGAGACCTCAGAGGTTTCTAATAAAGAAGATCAAAGAATGCCATTATGTGCTGTACACAGATCGACTAAAGTTCTTGTCACTTTACTCTCTATCCTATAAACTTCTCAGGGGAGACTTATGCCTGGCTTAAACAGCAATCTCTGACCCAAACCTAATGAACTTTCTGCATATCTGTAAATCAAATGGGACTAGAGCTATCTGTTCCAGGGACCTTAATATGGCCTGTGACTTAAATAGGACATGCTGGAATGACTCCTAGTGGCTGCCACATCTTTGGAATATACTAACTATTCATGTGAAACAGAGTACCTCTATGACACTGTTCAAGAGGAACCAGGACGAGTGGATGGCACCATAAATTCTTATCAGCAATAGCACCCACAACCATCCTGAACATGGGCAACCGTTACTGAATGTAATCTTGGGCATTTCTGTGGTATTACATTGGAATGAAACCGCTAAGCTTGAAATGACCTCTGGGTTGATAGCCTAGTAATCTCCTATGATCCTATGAAATCAGCAGTATTTTTAAAAGGAGACCACTCTCCCAACAGTGTTACTTCTTTTGTTATTTTAACAGGAGTAAAGTGCTACTTCGGGGATCACTGCAGTGGCTCTGCTGGACAGAGGCACAGGGAACTAATGGCTCTGCTGGACCAAGGCACAGAGAACTAATCTAAGGGGGCGGCGAAAGTCAACACATTCTGGCTAGGCTTACAGATGCCCTCGGGCAGATAGCCTAGTACTTACCTATGAACCTATGAACCTATGAATAGCACTATGGGCTCTGATCTAAAAAGTGTTTTGGATAGTATCCAATTCTGTCTAGTATTTCAAGACACTACAATAAAGGTCATGTATTTTGTTTTTATAGAGTTTAGAATAAGTAGTCTAGGAAAACATACATCTGCTATATATAAAGCCTCAGTGAAATGTATTCATGAGAAAAAGTGGGCATTTTAGTGTCAAATGACCAACTAAATCATCTACAAGAAGTAAAGCTTTATGATCTAGATTGCAAGATGGAAGTGAGTTTGTAACTTTGGAGAAGATCCCAGGACAAACATAACAGGTTGTCAATAACAGTGCTGTTTGTATCAAAGTAACCATTCAGTGAATTTAGTATATAAGATCTGTTGATTAGTTTACTGGATAAATCAGCTAAGGAATCAGTAATCTACAGTTCATGCATAACATTATTGCTAAAAACTAAGCAAAAGACCCAAAGACTATGAATATAAATATTCATCTAGACAAATGACCTTGTACATACTTTTCATATGATATTAGTTACTGTATTTATGGCAGGTATGTTTCACTTTCCTTTTCAGAAAAATGCATTTTATTTATATGGCAATGCTATATTTAGCCAAGTATAGCAGAATTTGCTGTGTAATAAGATTTTTTTTTGCATCTTGGCTCTGGTAAACAATATTGACATGCATATACAATATGAGCAAGAGGCGAATTACAAATTCAATCACTATGTAGAGGTATTTTGCACATATGTCACAATGTTTGATTTTTTGTTTTATGTTTTGAGAGTTTTGAAAACAGACCATAGAACTGCCTCCTTGTTACAAACTTGAAGTTAAACCATGGCTTGCATGTGCTTGCATAGCAGTAGATTGGGAATGTTGTTGAGGTAGTAAATGTTACAGAGAAGTATGGTACTTTTGATTTGCCTGTATTGTATTCATTAGATAAGGGCAATGACAATTGAAGGCTCAGAATTATAGCTACCATTATGCTGCAAAATGATTTATTATTAGGATGCACTCCAACAGCTAGGATGTTTCCTCGTTTCCAGAGCTGTCTTGGCTATCCTCCATAAATAATTTACTGCATTTTTGTATTGTTAGTTTTATGATGTCAAGCATGGTTCTTATATAGTTTTCATAGGGCTGCAAATATGACCTTTTCTTGGCTGTTTTTGCTGTTTATCCATTCATACCAAGCTGTTTCTGTTATTTCATAAGGGCTTTCTGTTCAGGGTGTCAACTAAGGCTTTGCTTTTTCTGTTTTCCTAGTTTATAAGTGGAACAGGCATTTAAAGAGTGGAAGCATAATTCTATCAAAGTTTGTCAGGGACATATTTTGAATGACTGAGTTGAAGATGAATGACCTAGTGGAGGCAGAAAGATCTGCTTTGAATGGGGTTATGGCTAGACATGGTATGGATATGATCTGTTACGATATCTGAAAAGGATTTTGGGTATTTATAAGACCAGCAGAAAGTTCCTGGACAATGGTCATCAATGGTTGATGGATGGGCACCCTAGGATCTAATCTTGTCACTCTTATTATTCAGAATTAGGTTTGGAATTGAGCGGCTACCTGATTGGGCCCTATGGGTTCAAATAGCAATTGTGTCTGCAGTCATCTGGTTTGAACCTAGTAATGGTATCATATTAATGTGAACCTAGCAAATTAATGCAGAAGTTGCGATGTTGCAGTTCTTGTCTATGTGTTTAGGGATCTCAAGGCAGGCAAAGTTTGGAAGTAGTCAGGACTTGAGGGAGGGCTAGTTATCTAGTATGCTAGTATGTATTGCAATGACGAATCTTAATAATTTGGTGAAGCTGTTTAGACTTGTGACAGGTGATTATTAGTGTGAATGGTAAGTGAGTTTTGTACTATAAAAGTACACCACCATCTGCGTTTACCAAGCCTGTCAGATCTGGAGTGGTAGCTGACTGGGAGAAGATGAAATTAGAAGGTACCGTTAGGTTTTAGCCAGCACCCAGTTATGCAGCAAATGTCTGAACTACATATTTCAGAAAAAGTTCTAGTATCAATTGGTTTATTAGACATACAATTTACCAATTGATAGTGTAGATAGAAAATACTATAGGCTGTTTTAAGCTGAGAATATTTTGAAGGCAGTTAGTACTACCTTTGGACTGACAGTGTAAGCCACCATTGGATCTTGGAGATGCAGAAACTGGAGACTTCACAGGTGGTACTTAGTGGGGTATATCTGTTATATTAAGAATATTTTAGGGACAAGTAGGCCACATCCTGTGAGCATATTGCTCTATTTGTGTGATATGGGAGGTCAGCTCTTTTGGCAACTAATGCAACTAGGAATAGGGTTCTCTTGGGGTGAAACTTTAAAACTTTCTATTACTGCAACAGTATTTTCTGGAGTTAGATGGGTGGGAAGTCACACATTCCACTAAAAGAAGGGTGCTTCTTTGATGAGCACTAACATTGGTGTTATTGTGCAAGTTAGTGCAATGGGGCACATCTTCACAAATAGTACATTGTACTCAAAGCTACGTTTGATAAAAATAACAAAGTAATTAATGAGAACACTATACCTAGGGAAAGCTAATGTTTGTTTTGTTTGTTTGCTTAGTTATCTATTTGCATGTGTTAACTGGGATAGTCTGATTAAGCTAAGGCCTGTTTTGTTAAGATGTCAGAGTATGGAGGGGTGGGAAAATGCTCTACATTTTACAGTAAAGCAATGGAAATTTAGTGATTAATATATAAATTCATTAATACTATTTATCTGGATTAACTAAATCCTACATTTCTAGGAGCTGTTGAAATCTAGTTTCAGTAAAATATTGGAGAGAATAAGTAGATGATAGTTTAGTAGTGAGGGGAGGAGAAGAAATGTAAAGAGTTTTGAAAAGTAAGAAAATTGAGGAGAGGGAAAAGGGAGTGATATTTATGTATTAGGGAGAAAGAGATATATTGGAAAGAAGAAAAAAGGAAGAATAATGGTTATGAGGGAGTGCCAGCTGTGAGGATAAGACCACTTTGATGCTAAATAGTTTTTAAGTCATCAGCAAATAGATTACAATTAGTTTAATTTTTATGGTGTTAGAGGGATACAATGTTAAAGTTTAGCTATGTAAACATAGGACAGGAAGATACCATAATGAATTTTTAGTGATTTGTAAGAAGTTAAGGGTTTATCATCTCAGTTGTCTAGCTGGAATGTTGTGAGCAATGATAGAGGATATATGTAAGCATATATTAGGCTAAAATAGTTTTTAAGTAGTTTTAACTGATAAAATCTAATAGCCATGTTGTTTTGTACGGCTTTACAATGGGGAATTGTATTGAGTAAGTTTGCTGCAAATTGTGGAACCTTGTTATAATTTTATTCAGTTTTTGGCGAGGTTTTGAAATGTTGGTAGGAGGAGATGAAAAGTAAAGTAAAGTCTAGAAGGTGTTAACAATGTTTGTGCCTGTATTAAGCTGAGAAGTTTCACTTAAGTAATACTTACATTTTGTACAGCAAGGGCTTTTGAGGTGACGTAGTCAATATGTTTGGTCAACAATTCCTCCAAGAAGTTAGGTTGGGAAACTTTTTCAATGAATGCATTGCCTTATGAGGTAATAGTGATTTCCCTTTATCCAAATAAAAGTAACTTTGTTTTCTTTGAATTTAGAAGACGTTGATATTCTATAAACCGTTGTTCTACTTTTTGAGTAATTTGCTAGGTTCTTTGCTGTAACAGGTAAATGTGTTTGCAGAGCAAATGAGGGTGGGCTCATTTACATACTAAATTAATGTAGCATTTGAGATATTTGTATATATATATATATATATATATATCATTTGCAAAGATACTGAAGAGATTTGGATGTAGTATGTATCCCTGTGATACTATGATTTTGAATGGTAAGAGTTCAGAGAAAGATGGTGACCATTTTATAGCTAGATACTTAATAGAAAGGTAACTTTTGTGCCATAATAAGATGTTTACTGCAAAAATCCATTTTACATTGACTTTAGTAATATATGTTGTATCAAAGGCCTTGGGGAGGTCTGTGGTATAGATGCAATTGTTTTTGCTATAGTCGATAATATTTAGGATGGATAGTGGTGTGTTTGTAGAGCTATATCCAGATCAAAAAAACATGTGGAGTTGATGATTGTAGGATGTATTTTGTGAGATGGTGTAGCAACTGTTTTGTATGCATTTTTAAGTATTTTTGGAGGTAGTGATAAAATGGCTACTGGTCTAAGGTTAGAGAGATTATTTGGAGTCGCACATGCTGATGAATTATAACAACTAAAATCTTATTTCTCTGATCCCAACTCTTTAAAAGTGCATTTCTCAGATGTGTTTTACATTTTTTATCTTCATCATGAGATTGCAGTTGTACAAACTATTTGTTTTTTCCCCTCTTTTCCCCATGGTAATGTGACTGTGTGCTTTATATGTATAAGTGAGATGTGAGAGTGAAGTCCCTTAAACAGGGATACAGGGGGGCTTATCTCCCTGCAAAGAGTAATTTTTAAAGTTAGCCCACACTTTTGCCATGACTGTTGCTTGATGAGTTTGACATGTCTCGTTTACAGTTGGCAGGTTATGTATCGACTTAACATAATCGATCTATGAAACATCAGGTATTTAAAGAAGAGTGGAATTTAGAGCATGAATCATTAAAATGAGTAGTGTGTAAGAATGATGAAGTAGCAGAAGCACATTAAAGTTTTTAAGCAGCTGAGTAATTCACAAGAATTCGGTAACAACAAAAGTAACATAGTGGCTACTAAGGTACTGCTTTAAGCTGTATTACAGAACACTGTATATAGTCAGTAAGTAAGGGTGAATGGACTACTTGGTAAATTAGTAGGGTAGTATGATGAGAAAAAAAGCAGATGAGAGATGAAGACAAGCAGGGAGACAGTACTCCCAAGCAAATAGTTACGGGGTAAAAAAGTGGGTCAAATATAGTAGGGGAAATGTAGCGAGTGTAGCAGAAGTTATGAAGAGAAAGATTGCAGAAGAACATAGTACAAAGGTAAGAGAACAGTTAGCCGAGTTTTAAACTGGTAGAATAGTTAGGATTGCTAATATTAGGATAGGTCTTTTATATTAAAAGTGTAGGGTGCTTATTACATATGTTAAACATAGGATGTATTAGAATGTTGAAGCATTAGCAGAATATTAGAAGAACAGTAAAGGTGGTTACTAAGTATCCAGATAAATGAAGAAGACATATTGCATTAACTAACAGCGGAGTTATACCTCTAAGCACAGATGCAGGCGACTATGAACTATGATTTCCTATTCATCTGAATTGTAATGACAACTCTTCCAGCTTATAGTTAAGATGTAGAGAAACTGTACTAAAGTTTTGACTATTGCACCATAAACCAGTGATGGTGGACCTATGACATGCATGTCAAAGGTGACACACCACAACGTTTTGGGTGACACACCAGAGTTCACCAACACTTGAGTGACGAAGAAAACTGAATAAACAAAAATACAAGAAATATGTGACCCTGCACTTACCTATTAAAACTCAGCAACAAAAAAGTCATTAATTGATGTTAATCAAATCAAATGTAGTGTATTCCATATTTTTTTCAGTTCAATTCAAAATTACTGTTAAAAGGAGGGTAATTTTTTGGTGCACTATTTTAAGACCAATTATTAGTGTGCAAATTGGTTTCTCTATTGTAAGTCACTGATTTACTTTTATAATATATATATATAGCAGTACACATGATTGGACAGTATTTTTTTTTAAATAAATGAATATATAAAGAATTGTTTATTTTTTGTTCACTGAGGGGGGGGGCATGCCAGCAGAGTCAAAATAGGTATTTTACAAATTTTTGACATGCTGAGCCCAAAAGGTTCACCATCAGTGCCATAAACTGTGATATTACTGCATTATAACACTTTCCAAAGTGTGCCATAATTTGGCTAGCATCTCTATGAACACAAACTAAAACCATGCATCTGAGTACCATTTAGAGAACTCTTAGTGAATGGATTTGCAGAATGACACTGCAGTATGGGTTAGATTTTAGTTCTCTTGTTGCCTGTTGCTTTGCTGGTTTAAGTTCTGGTTGAATGAATTATTACAGTTCTAGTTAAGGAGACCTGTTTGCACCCTCTCTTCACTCTGCTAATACAAACCAAAATAATATTATTTTTTTCTGCTGCTACAGAACCAAGACATTCCCCTATGTACACGGTGATGTTGGTTTGGAGATGTAGCCAAATCATTTGTGTGACCAGACAAAGCAAATAGAAAGGTTAGCGGAGGCCTAATTGCTTTTACACAGGAGGGCATAACAACGGGCCTTTATTGTCCACTCTCATTTTCTGGAGACTGGGAGAGCTAAACAGTACTATAACAAAACCAGGGTTCTTATAGATATGTTGCATAGGGTGTGCTGAGCATAATTTTAGAATATGGATTGACAACTATGGGCAGCAACCCTTCATCTAACATTGTTTTTGACTTGCTCATAATCTGGTCATGCTTCATTTTCTGATAAGATGTTGGGCTTCAATAAATGTGTCGTGTTCAGCATGCAGACAAAAAAGAATACCCCACAAAATATTAGTAAGTGTTAGGAAATGCCATTAACCTTAAATGATACCCTGTATAGGACAAAAAAAAAGTTTTACAACAGGGTATTAATGTATGATTAAAAAATAAGTCCATTATTTCAGAACAATTTACTAAAGTGCCATGAAGCACAGGTGAAAGACAAAGAAATGACAGATATCTTTCTTACTCTTGAGAAACTTAGCTGAAATGCTGTGGTTAGTAACGGTGAAATAAACAATAAATATAACTAATAGTAATAGTGAAATCAAGGTATCAAAATTAAATGCAGCAGGATCTTCCATTTCCTTTCCTTAATAAGTCTGACTTTTGCAGCATGGATTTCAAAAAACAAAACAATGAAACTGACTGCAATAGCAGTTAAAACAAGCATACCTGTCAACTTGTTTGCTGAAGAATTCTGGACTAAGCCAAAAATAATGGAGGGGGGCAAAGACTGAAAATCAGGGGCAATTTTTAAAAATAATTGTAATTTAATTAAAATATTAATAGAATACTAGTTATTGATGTGCATTTTCTGAACAACGAGAAGAAGAAAAGTCTAATGTCTGATAATACTGACTGACTATAGTGTTCAGGAATCTTCCTGAAAATCAGATATTTTATAAGTGACAAGTAAAAATATGATGCAATGTCTGGGGCAGCTGAGCTGTAAGTTGAGTCTCTGCATGTGTGTGCATGTGTGTGCATGTGTGTGTGTGTGTGTGTGTGTGTGTGTGTGTGTGTGTGTGTGTGTGTGTGTGTGTGTGTGCACGCACGCCCATCTGTCTGTGTATATGTGAGTTTCTGTATATATTTTTGACTGTATGGTTCTACATCTGTATCTGTATGTGTATATAGTATGTGACTGTGTGTGTGTGTGTGTGTGTGTGTGTGTGTGTGTGTGTGTGTGTGTATGTGTGCATTCTACTGTTTATATTAGTGACCAATGCTGTGGAAGACTTAACACTGTTCTGTAGTGACCAACCATTTATTGGGGATGATACATGATTTCACTTCAAGTATTATTTGGAATATGTGACAGTTTATAAGGTATAGTTCTGAATTTTTGTAACAATATTGTATATTTTGCCTCAAGCCCTTTCCTGGTTCTTTTTAATAAATGATGTTTAGTGTCCAGACCAACATGTCTTGCTTCTGTCACATGCACAGATCTTACTTGCATATTTCAGCAGACAAAGTTTTCTTTATATTTTTTCTTCTTAGGCACAGGTGTCAAGAAAAACTTAGGAAAAGCTACCACAAGATGACCCTGATACCTAAAACTTAGGACGCAGATGTCAAAGGTCATGAAGTACAGGAATCTTTGTTTGGTAATAATTAGTTCTCAAAGCATGCACTTTCCAATGACTTAACGTTAATATATTTCTCCAGAATCACACTAGTAAAAGTAACCTTATGTACTGTGCCTCAGTTACACAGGAAAACAGCATGTGTTTGAGTTTACACTTTTTCTGAGAACAGATTTAGATTAGTGTCACTTGAGCCATCTGGTGTCAAACATTTAAATTTAAAGATACAAAATGAATTTGTCTGAACTCTCCTTTGCTGATAATTCCTCTCTCCTTGTTTGGTGAGCGCTTGTTCTATTTTAGGCAAACAGGTGATGCTCTGAGATACTTTTAGAAATGCTGCCCTAATAGCCTATTTGGAACAAATGTGTGACACATCCATTACCTACTCTTTATTGCAACTTTAGTGGAACAAATTGCTCATCCTACGTAAATTTTATTGCAAGGACCTCTAATAGCATATATGGCAAAGCTCATCTTGCATGTCATAAATTCATTTATTTCATGCTGGTTCATGAGTTGTGAACAACTGAAGCAGTCACCTGTTTGTGATGGATTGCAAATTGCCAGTGTTATGTAGAGATTCCAGATTATTCTGGAATAGGTCATTGTGTAATCACTTGCTGTTTTGTTTCACGACATTGACTTGTTGCAATTTAAATCTTCAAGCCGTGTGCCCTCCTTCAGGTTTGTGAGATTCCTAGGTAGTGCAGTTATGTTTAACCGTGTTTTGTCAGAATAACTCACTGCTTATGAATTATGATTCCAGTTTGCCCTGACTATTGTTATGTTCTGCAGGGCAGGGACATTTTTATAAAGATATTTCTAACTTAAATTTTGGACATTATGCAAGTCTTACATTTTGTCTTGAAACTGAGTAAGTTTCAAAAATGAGCAGAGAAAGATTTTTGAAGAGAGAAATCATTAAACGCACATTCAGCCATGGCATACACATTTGGCAGAATTTTGCAGTTCTGCAAATGTAGCAAATGACACAAACACAGGCACACACACACACACACACACACATATATATATATATATATATATATATATATATATATATATATTATACAGGTCTGATAAGCAATTCAGTAGCATGAGTAACTTAACATTGTGACCAAATTGTAGCAGAAAAAATATAAAAAGGCTTTGCTACATACTTCATAAATAATTAGATAAATAAAAAAACATACAAATATGTACATTGAGCAACATAAGTTAACAGCCTTGCTATAGTGTCAAACGGAAACTTAAACAAGACATTAGCCCTTCAGTTCCATAAAAGTAACCCTACTAAACAATACCCACAATATCTATTACTGATGGCTATGTCTTTAGTTCATTTACCTATTTGAAATTTGTTAATTAGGTAGTCTTACTCAGTATATTGTGCATTTTAAGAGAAAATAAGTGTAATTAATTCCTAACATCAAACAATTAAATACAGAAATATGGTAAGCATCAGTAGAAAATTTTCATCATCATCAGGACTTAACTACTTAAACAGATAAATTAAGATGACTAGATATTACACAGTTTCCTTTGGCTATTTATCCTTCACCTTTCACACAGGATTGCTGTGGCTGTGGGCTAGCTTGAATTTTTTTCTCAGTTCCCAGGAAGTCTATATTGCTGCCAGAAATATGGATATGGTACCATCAGTGTTGTGCATAGTAATACCTGTCACCAGACTGATTATTTTTTTCTAAATTAGGTGAAGGTCTTTGCAACCAGAAGGATAAAAAGTGTCACATTATGTCACATAGAGGGAGCGCTACAGAATCCTGAAAGCCCAAAATCCTGAAGACCAAAATCCTGAGACCAAAATCCTGAAAGTTCAAAATACTGAAAACTCAAAATCCTGAAAACACACAGGATACCAACACTCACTATACTCCAGCACAAGTACATACAGAAACATATTACCCTTCAACTATATGCAGGGGGCAAGCTCCCCATGCACCCCCCACACCCCCTACTACTTAAATATATCAACTCTGAGATTATACTTCACTACACTATACTTGGAAAACAGTAATATAGTTTGTGTTTTATTTGTTTCTGTATGTACTTGTGCTGGAAAATAGTGAGTGTTGGCATCCTGTGTGTTTTCAGGATTTTGAGTTTTCAGTATTTTAAACTTTCAGGATTTTGCTCTCAGGATTTTGCTCTTCAGGATTCTGGGCTTTCAGGATTCTGTAGTGCTCCCCTCATAGGTAGCTAGGATATTAGGGTGTTGGAGAGTATTCATATCCTTCACTTTGTGCATGAGTGAACTCAATTTGGTTTTGGTCTAACACTTTGATGACTGTCCCAGAAAGTTTATTTTATTGAACCACAGCACAACACATGCATGACAGATGGGATGACAAGAAGTTGAACCATATCTCCTGCAAGAAGTAGCAGGTACATAGAGATTATGAGGCTTCTGCACATGGTGTGACCTGGGTGGAAAATACAACCTTTCCCCATATATACATTGCTAACACATCTTTCATGTAGTCTGAAGAGGTTGAGGAGAACAGCATGAAAAGAGTTGATTTCTGCATTCAGGTCCTACACAGCCAATGCCATTTTGGGCCAGTGACTCTGTTTATATGAACTAACATAAGCACAGGTTCAAAAAGGATATCAACGGACTCAGAATACAACGATATTTGGTGAAGAATTATTTATGCTATATCCAATATTTCGATACTATAAAATGAGAAAATTAACTTGGAGTGTGCAAATGTTATAGCACAGTCCTAACACATTCCTAGTTTGCCACAGTGTTATACAGTAAACAACTGATAACTGATAATCCCCTAGTAATAACTATCAAAGGAATAACAAGAGAGACTTATGAGTCGGTACAAGGCCCTGTCTGCACAGAGGGCATTCTGTAAAATAGCAGAAAAAGGACCTTGAGAGTACAGTTGTACCAGCTCATCTAAAACACTACTCAACAGCCTGGTAACAGTATGAATGCATATGCTTAATAAGCATGTTACAAGTCTTATTTAGTAGTTGCATAAACATCACTTACAGTTTTGTAGTTCACTGTATAGAATGACCATTTCAGAAACTTTATGTGTTGCATTAATGCTTAAAATACAAGTTAATAGAATTTTATGTGCTTCTGTGTGAGATTATTTTTAATAAACTCAACAGCTTTTTAATCTTAGTTTTATTTATTTTTCTCAAACATACTTCCATAAAACTTTCAAGGGGAAGGGTGTATAGTGACAGAACACACTGAAATTCATACCAGAAAATTGCATTTTACCTTTCCTTTGCCCCCCAGTAAGCACTTTAAATTTAATCATACAAAAAATGGCCAATACAGTTGTAGCTGCATTTTGTCACTCATTTGACCCTGGATAAGTACTCTAAACCAAAATATATTAAAAAGAAATGAATGATACAATATTTGCTAAGGTAAAGAAAAGGATACATTCCTAGAAAAGCAAGGTAGATACTTCATTAACTTTGTATAACTTCCGAGTAACTCATTTGGCCTTGCACTATACACTCATAACAGAATTTTTATCAGAATCCTTGGGCATAAAAATACATCAGTTTTATCTTTCAGGCAGGATCAGTCTGAAAGTAGATACTCTTCCATGAATACCAAGCTAAAGCCTAGGAGGCAATACTGCAAGAACATTGTAAGAACTTTAAGTCTTTAGAGAAAAAAAGTTAGGCCTAAAATCTCATGGTTACCAGAATAATTTATTCCTTTGAAGACTGCCTGAAACATATACTCCAAACAGGTTGATTGACAGTTTTTAGGATTTGCCTCATGATATTTTGCACAACTTGATCCCAAAAAGTCACATCTTATTTGAAAGGGTATAATGAGTCCTCGGAGCTTCCATTTCTCTACCTCCTAGACCAGGATATGTCAAATTGACCTAATAGCTGTACTTAGTGGTGTGAGAAACTAAAGGCCTCTATATGGAGAGGATTCAGAATAAAACTCTCATTAAGATTTATAGTTGAAAGTGAAATAAAAGCAACAGTAATTTACAACATTTAATTTAAGTTTTAATACAGAAATAAAATTGCAATTTCAGATGGGTTACCCAGCAATCTTGATTTTCTTTTTGGATGGTGTCATATAGTCTCTTGATCTACCCCAAGTATCAGAACTATTTATTCATTTATGCCCCAAACAGAATTACATGAACCAAATAATGTGATTACTTTTCCATCTTTAAAATGATTAAATTTCCATGAACTGGTCTTAGTCATAGTGTGATTATTTTTCCAGCTTTAAAATGTTTAAATTTCCACAAACTGGTCTTAGTCATAAAGAATGCAGAGATGTCTCATGTATTGTTTACTTTTTATCACATGGGCAACTAAAGGTTGTATGTAATTAATCAGTTACTATTTGTCGGGTTCATTAATTACTTCATAATTATCTTTTTAGACAATTGTGGTCATTGGTGTTGAAGTAATTATCTTTTTAGACAATTGTGGTTATTGGTGTTGAAGAAGTTTTGCTGAATTTCTGAATTACGCTTTGATATTTAATACTTTAATATTTAATATCAGGTACTTTAACAATGCTTGATTTAGACCTTAACTGCTCAACAAAAAATGTTTGCAAGGAAGCTAAATTAGATGATTACTCAGAGCTATTTTTATTTTGAAATGTACGCTACAGTGAACAGGGTAGGCAGTTTATCTGTAAAAGTGAGCATCCTCATTTTCTTGCTATTATTTCAACAAATTACATTTACTTTCTTAAAAGGCTTTTGTCTTTTTAAAAGGGTAAGCTATGATTTCAGTTATTAAGTATTTATGATTGTGTTTGTTTCTTTTAAGTTATTTTCTGAAAATCTCTTAGTTTAATAATGAATGAAAATATGTTTTATAAAAGCATTACTGCTAAAAAACATTTATTTTGGGAGGTGTGATTGTTATATAAAACTGTTACTAGGTGTTTCAATTTAAAGACAGAATAGTTTTGATGTGCAGTAGTCCAGATATTTAGCAGAAATTGAAACCACAATTTTTTTTTAATTTTAGTTACCAGATCAGTTAGATAAGAGAACAAAGAAACATAATTGCTAAGGTGTAGCATAAATGCACAAACAAGCTTCAGGCTCAGTATACAACTTTTACTCCCTAATGAATTAGTGCAGTTGCCTTGTAAATTAAGCAGAAATCCATAATTTATCATCACATTCTTTTTATATAATTTTATTTAGGTAAATTGTTCTATTCTATACTTTTTAGAGATAGATCATTCAGTACCCAGAAAAACAAATAGACTTATTCCAGCTAATTTATCTGAATAATGTTAACCAAACTAAAAAAATAAAGTAGTTTAATAACCTGATTCGAAGTATGAATTTGTAAAATTGTTTTACACAGTGCCATGAAAGATCAAGGATAATTATCTGGGGGTCAGAATGGGAAATTTTTAACATAAATCTAGCATATGTTTCACTCAAGGCATTCAGTTTGTCTCCACATCTTGAAAAAATAAGGTCTGCCTAAAATCAAAGGGAGAGTTCATGAATGTACTGCAATGTGTACATGTTGGTGTACTCTTTTGGTATTCAGCAACTGCCCTGACATGGTGTTGTATGGTGCTCTCACACAAAGACATGAAGCATTGCATAGGGCTAGATCTGTGGCATTGCTGAATTCTAATGAGGCAGTCCAGGGGAGAGCATATACTATTTAATCATTTATTCTCTCTCCTATAACACCCTCTAGGAAGGCACCTACAAGCCAAATTATTGAAGAAATTGCTTTGTGGTATAGGTTTGCACAACAAGCCCCACCACAGACAAAAGACCATGTTCGAATACCTACCACTAACAAGTTAGAAAGACTGGGGGCTGGGGGGAAACACTAAACACCAGGGATACATCAGCCTTAATAGCATCAGTACGGGGTTTGGGGGGTAGGGGCGGGGAATCACTGGACACTAAGAATACCTTATACTTAAGTACATTAAAGGCACAATTGTCAGTACAGTGATTGGTGGGGTGTGGAGAATCACTAGACACTAGGAATACATTATATTTAAGTGCCTTAATGGTACCAACATCAGTACATGTTTGAGGGTAATGGTGGTAGGAATCACTAGACAGCAGGGATATATTGTATTTATGTGCCTTAATAGCACTGATGTCAGTACAAGGATCAGGGGTGGGGGTGGGGAATCACTAGACACTAGAGATACATTATATTTAAGTGCCTTAGCATCACTACAGTGATCGGAGGTGGGAGAAATCAACAGACATCAGGACATAGTTGATATGTGCCATAATAGAAAAGGAGGACTGCATGCAGAGGTGATCGCCTGTTTGGAAGATTCTCTTATGCAGATCAAGGTGTGAGCAGAATCACAGGAGGCAGACAGGTCAGGGATAGGTTCAAGGACATGACGTGATGTGTGTGTGTGTGTGTGTGTGTGTGTGTGTGTGTGTGTGTGTGTGTGTGTGTTTGAGTTTTGTGTACTTGTGTGTGAGGGAGAGCGGCTAATGGGAATGCCAGTGCTTATATGACAGTGGTTCACTGCTGTGATGTGCAGGCCAGCAATAGTCTGCATGTCACTCTAGTTATTGCAATTCAAAGACGTACACATTAGCTGATAATAAGGTCATACCTTGTCATTACTAGTATTACTGAATCACAAAAATAATAAAGTATTCTAAATTCGTCTTTTACTATGTGTCTTGTTTGTCTAGTATGCTATTTATATTTAATTCCATTACAAAATATACCACAAAATAATGTTTGAATGACAAGCAAAATATTCTCTGAAAACTAACCCATTTTGAGTTTATTTCCACGGCTTTTGTCCTGTGCACATACCTGCAGACATTACATCTGTCTCAATTGTACATCCCTTGAGATAACAACTCTATGTCCGAAGGAATTCTTAAAGGATAGATATTATTCAATACTCATTTTTTTTTGTTGGACAAAAATGGTCTAGATGATGATATCATTTTAAATTCCTACTCATCAACAAAATTAACAAGTTTATTTTAATCACTTTGCAAAGTATATATGAAGATGCGGTATATTTAATTATTTTTTAACCCTATCAATCCAAATGGTTCCTTTTACTTTGCTATAAGGTCCACATGCCTATTATTCTAGCTGTAGGGTTTTTTTAAGCTTTTCTTAAATGTTCTGTGGTATAGTCTATTTTCATTGATCTTTCAGTAATGCCAACAGTAATTTCTTCACATCACTATTCTTTGTAGTTTTATGCCATGCAAGAAAATATACATCCTCTAGAAGTGATTGAATTAAATGCATGGAATGGGTACTTTCTACATATAAGAACATACTATTAGCTGTTTTCTTTCTAAATAATTTTGTCATGATATTCTTCTTATGACTCCCCCAGCTTACGCCTACATAAAAAAAAAAAAAAAAAAATATATATATATATATATATATATATATATATATATATATATATATATATATATATATATGCACACACACACTCACAAACACACACACACACACACACACACACACACACATATATATATATATAGTGGCTTCAAATGTAAATTTGAGACTCATGAGTTTTCATTCAGTTTTTCAACAAAAAAAGACACTGCAAAAGGGAGTTATTCATGGACGGCATACTGATGACCTCCTCTTTTTTATGTATACTCAAAACATAGCATCAAAGTTTGTTGAACAATTGAACAAAAACACATGATCTCAGATTTATATGCCTTGTGATCTGGCATCACTACACACTGCGCTCTTCCTAATGCTTTGCTTTTATTATTACATAAATGTATGAATCTGTGTCTTACTGAACCTACAAACCATTGACTGTACGTGTGTGTCATTTGTGTGACTGTGCAACGTATGGTCTTTACATCTGTATGAATCACTGTCTCTAACTGCATTGTACCCTCTAGTGAAATTCTGAGTTTATACACAATAAAGATATGTCACTTTTTTATGTCACTGAATCGTGTCCATCTGTTCACAGTCAGACTTTCTTAATGTTAGGATACTGAACTGATATGATTGAAACAATAAGTTGTACTTTCTGTTTTTTATACAGAATGCAATGAAATTTAACCCAGCAGTTGCAGCTTGCACCCTAGAAAGATAGTAATGATGTTTTGAGATGATGCAGGGAGTTTCTGAAGCACATTTCTTTAAAGGAGCACTCAATAATGATGTTTCCCTTGGCACCAGAATCTAACTAAAATGTGATAAATATACCTCTTATGTATGTTTTTTCAGGTTGGCACACTCTGCGTACAGTCTCATGCAGTTCAGCAGCATTCAGAAACAGATTATTGCTGTACACTTATCGGTTTACTTGTTGGACAAATTGCTGTTTGCATTACAATTAACTTCCTTGACTTCAGTCACATTCAAAACAAAATGTGTCCTTTGTTTCAAAGTTTGAATACCTGTGAAATACCTGTATACCTGTGAAAAAAATAATTAGCTGACCACATTTGCAAGACCCTGTTTGCAGCTGTACATGACTTCTTACCACACAAAAAAATACACCTTTAACAGAATGGTACTTGCTCAGCTAAAAGCCTATCATTTATAATTGTTTCATCAGTCTTATAAATTACTGAAGATTTTTTTACTGCTATACAGTTATCAAAATTACAATAGTGTTCTGACTATTATAGCATACATTATTGTCTTCTTAACTTTAAACAAATCTTAATCTTCTTTACTGTCTTTTTATTTGAACACTGGTGAACTCTGCTGCTGTAAATGTAATCGTTGTTTTTCCATTGTCATATTAGTTTCAGACAAAAGTTTACTTCTCGCCTTATAATTTTATGCTTTACATGATTCTGTTTCTCAACAATCAATCAATGAAATTTCCAGACTCTCAGTTTTTACCTCTGTGTGACATTTAAAGACATGCAGGGAGGTGCGTGCGTGAATGGGTGTGCCTTCTTGGAAGGTTGGGCATTGGGCTGGCACCTCAGCACTGTAAAAATCCACTACCAGTCATTAGCGAACCGGACTTCCGCTGTGGCGACCCCTAACCGGGAAAAGCTGAAAGACATTAGTTTTAGTCCTGCTGTGCTTTTAAGCCTCAGCTGGGAATCATCAGTGCAGGTGACTGAGTTGCCTTCCCTCACCATAAGATATATTAGCCACTACTGGTCATTAATCCCCACTCCTTCTGGCTATCTGTCCACTAACCAGATTACTGATCAACTTTGTTTCATGCCAGTCACACTCAGGTTATCAACCCTCATGCCATGAAACTGACATGTTTTAGAATAACTTTGATAACAACAAAATCCTTTCTTTTTTTCAACAAACATCTTTATTAAATTTTAGCTTAAACTAAAGAAAATACCATTTTGACCTTGTAAGCCAGTTGATCAACATAACTCAAAAAAATCAAGCAGTAATATTCTTGGGAAATCTGAGGAAAATAATATTTAAAATGTTTCTTTCCTTTGTCTCTTCTTTTTTAAGTTAGAAATTTGAAACTTTTATAAGGGTATTATTTGGGACTAGGGTAGGCGTCTACATTTTGATATGGAGTGGGACCTTTTCCATAATCAGGGAATGCTTTTGGAGATATACCATGTTCTGTTAATAGTACAATGTATATTAAGGTTTCTTGAAAAGCTGTTGGTGGTAATATAGATTTTACAAATATATAAGTGATTGAGCAGGGCTGAGTCATTTGTAGCCTCATAAGCAAAGCACAGTTTGCTGTGTAAGAGTCTATAGGTGATAGAATTTGCTTTTACATGCCCTGTGTCACTGTCACTCAAGAATGTAATAACACAGATTTTCTTGGTTAAGAAACATTGCATGTTTTCTAGATATGTTTAGATAGGTACATGCCAAATGGAGCATTATAGTCTATTACAGGCCACATTACGGAGCAGAAAAGGGGAATGATGACTTCCTTGGATCTGTAATTAGCAAGTCTGAAAAAAAAAAAAGATCTTCTAACGATATGTTATACATGGTGGACAAAAAAGAGCTCATAATCAGTTATCTTTTTCCAACTTCTACTGATTTTAGGCCCTTCCAACTCCTGTAGCATTAGTCCTCAAAAGTACCATCCCTGGCAGTTCTCCAGTACAAGTACATCTGTAGGATATTCCTAGCAGGAGAGTACTTGTGCATGGAGTCCTCTTTCTTCATAGATGCATACGTGTTCACTTGGTTAATGACCAAAAGGGCCTTTTTAAGCCTAGCCATGTATCCCAAATCTCTGACAAGTTCTGATGCTGAGCCCCATGGACTTAGAGCTTTGATAGAAAAATGGAGTGAAGTGAGGCTATGAGGGATTGTCATGCAGCAGGTCAGAGTGTTTTTATTTCAGCTCTAAGACCTGCTGGCAGCTTGCTGATGACAAATGTATCAGCCTGGGCAGGCAATAGGGAACAGCTAGAGCCTGTGCCCCAACTCTGGGCCCATGGGGCAGCCACATCTACTCTGTTCTTCTGCCCACTCAGTCCAACATCACCTCACCAAGTTCTGCCTCCACCACAACTCTAGCAGAGAGAGACATCTGACATGGCCCTGCTTGCCAGGCTAGACATGGCCATTTTCCCTGACAGCACCATCAGGTGACTAAGCCCCTAATCGTACTCAGGTTGCCTAGGTTATAGTCAGCCCTTCATTCTTCTACATCACTGAGCTGGCCATCTCATTATCAATGAATGTGCTTAGGTCTCTCTTTGAGGAGGTATCATTTATTTAATAGGCTCAAGAGTGTTTTTACTTCCTGAAGAGTAAAGCGCTATGGTTTTTTGCTTGAGTCCATGATCTTGACATCAATAATGTGCATAGCTTAGGCACTGTTCCAGGATACTGGTATCATCTAATCTAAGGACCAAGTTTGCAGTTCTCTACAAACTTAGTCAGAAAATGAATTTTGTGTCAACTAGAACATTGGATAAGTATATAGCAAAAAAGAGCCGGACTAATATAGAGCCCTGTGGGATGCCTCTGTTACCAGGCCTTTTAAAGGAAAGTCTCCCACACTATGCTATCCAGGTTAATATTCAAGTGAGTGAGTTTTTCAGTAACACAGTTGTATGGGATGGTTTCAGTAACCTTAGCTACACCTGTGTAGGCTGTGTATACTGTTTGACCATTATCTAGAACCTTACCTATATTCTGAGAAAACATCCTTCCAAATTCAGTAGGCAGGATCTTCCTTTCATAAAGACATATTGGTGTGGTACAAGGGATTATAGGCAGCCAAAGACATTCCCCGGGATTCATGAAGCTTGGCGCAAGGCCGGCGTAAGGGCTGCGCCGGCGGTGCAGTGAATAGCCGGCGTAGTAGCGCCATATGCATAGTAATGAGAGCGCGCCGCAACCACAGACACGTGCGTAGTGTACGTGAGCGAGCACAAGTAGGATGCGTCCGGAGGCGTGGCTAAGCCGGCAGGCGGTGAGCAACCTAATGTGCTGACTGCCACGGTCCGCCCATAATAGTAATGGCAGCAGCCAGGGCCCGTGCAGAATGAAACGCACGTAGAGTATGCAAAATAGTACCCGTCCCAACTAAACGGAGAAGCAAATACAACCCACGAAGCCCTAAGTGTACCCATCCAAGGAGCAAAGGATACGCTTAAGACCGCGTTTGTCCCGCAATGCACCGTCAGTGGTCATACCCAGAGAAGGTGTACCGCAGCATGTCAGCGTACCGCACCGACATAGGAGTAGCGACTAAGGTTACCACCTGTCCCACTTTGCGAGGGGCAGTCCTCTATGGGCAGTTGTGTCCCGATAAAAATATTAAAATGGCAAATGTGCTAAGATTGTAGGACATAATGATATCCCGTATTTAATGTAATGGTTGCATGAATTGGTTATTTCTGTAACTGAAATACCTAAATGTCACAAGAAACAGAATAAGCAACCAAACTGCCACAACAATAAGCTTTTATTTAGGCAAACAAGTGAAGTTCTATGCTATATAGTGACCGTGTGTATGTGTCGGCCTGTAAAATCAGATGTGAGTCCCGAAAATATCCCACCTTGGCAACTGGAAAAGGTGGCAACCCCAGTAGCGACATGGGCATGGTCACCAGGGTTACCAGCTGTCCCAATTTGCCATGGACAGTCCCTCATTGGACAGTTGTGTCCCGCAAAAATCGAAAAACTGGCAAATGACCTGAGATTCCCTGCCAAAAATATTCCCGCAATATACCTGTAATAGTAGCATAAAACATATATTTTGTATATGAAACACATACATGGCATAAGAAACTGAATAAGGAACCCAAATGCTAACAGAATAAGCGTATATTATGGCAAACAAGTGAAGTTCTGTCAACTCCACTTGCTGTGGGTATGTGTTGTCCTGCAAAATCCGATGTTTCCACAAAACATGTCCCACTATGGGCATTGGAAAAGGTGTCAACCATAATGGTCACAAGCAGTAGTGAGAGTACATAGCCGGGTAGCTGTGTCGACATAACAACAGGAAGGAACCAAGATACCCTAAACACAGGCAAACATGTGCATAGCAACATATCCCACACCCAGCAACGTGTCTGTCGCATACACAGGATGGCGCATGTTTAAGTGTAATATCCAGAAGCAGAACCCATGCATGCAGATGTAATACACAATAGCCTCATTGTAGCATGTAAGTCCCACCCATGTACACCTGTGCACCCAAACCAGCTAGCATCCTTGTGCAGCTATACACCTACACACAATGTGCATACCTGAAATGTGGTAAGAAGTATGTGTTAGGCAGTGCCACGCTGGCAAATACGTACCCCACATGTCACCAACCCACCTCAGGTACAGATATGGAAATGGCTGCATGTGAATGTGTGTGCAGAATGTGTACATCCCGCATGTGGTATGTACCCGCCCAAACCATATAGGTTTGCACACGCCACGGTGCACATAACTGTACACATGTGGACAAGTCGGGTTGTTGAACCACCGCATCGATGATTAGCTATGCAGAGAAGTCAAACACATATAGCGGAACATGTGCCTACCAAACAGGACGTCCTAACAGGGTGCTACAGGCAAAGAAGGGAAGGTGGGACATCACATGTGGAGAGTAGCGCTGCGGACGGCCAAATACACACGGTCAAGGTAAAGGACGGAACAACATGCATATGGCCGGATGGATGTTGTTAGAAAAATATATATAGAAACACATATGAAGTGCCAGTTTAGAATCAAAATACTATATAATGCATTGAATTGTACCGTATAATATGGCAGTAGAAATGATCATGCATGTAATTGGTGAAGCTAAGCTGTAGTGTGATCGAATTCTGACCCTGGCAGTAACCAGTACAGCAGGCTTATGTCTCTCAGCATTAATTATCTGCTGGGTTACAGAAAAATAAATGTATGTACATGCATAACATCACCCCTTTCCCTGAGGAGGATGGCCTTGTGAGCTCTATCAAGATAAGAGTACAACTCCTTACCAGAGAGACAAAGGAACGTATTAAGAAATGAACTGACTACTGTATCGGAACAGTCCAGGGTCCTTGAAACAGCTACAATTACAGAAGGACACTGTAATTGACCAGGTGCCTTGCAAGGCTGTGTTATTCTCATGGGAAAACATTTTAAAAGCACGACCTCAGCACCCACGTATGTATAGACTATTGCGGACCATAGTGATGGAAATGCCCTGTGACCGACCACGCCAGTAAGGTGGGCAAAAGCTGATTGTAAACACTATATAAAGAAATTGCTTACTGTATAGAGTCAGACAAAACTCTCATACTTGGACTGTATATTATTTTGCCTGCCTGTGTACACTACTAAAACGCTAGAACCCGAGCTTCCTGTGTTATTGACTGTCACTTAGAAAAGCCTACTGATTACTACAGTCTGGTTTTAACAACTTATTTGACATTGTGGTCCTTCTTAGCCGGAATTCCCTTGGTAAGCTACAGGTCAGAGTGCATGGGTGGTTAGACATCTGCGCAGGAGAATTTGCCTAAATGGTTCTTCTTGAATGAAAAGACCTCCGACTGAATTGTTGTGTGTAAAGAGGCTGTCCACTGTCTGATCTGTGGCTGAAAAGCGGAAAACTGGATCCCAAGAAGAAAACGTGCAGTCATAAACAGGAGGCTCAGGTAAGGAGGGTTTGCCTCTTTGTGTCTATTGTAGATCAGGGACCAGACTACATTGTATTTCTGTTAACAGTTGTGATAGCAGGTCGAAGACCAATCCAAATAGTGTTAAATCTGGACATAGATCAGGGGAACACAGAGTAGAGTAAATAGTCATTGTAGACACTACAGTGGATACAGGGAAGGAGATACCACGTGGTACGAGAGAAGGGTTACGAACAGTCGTGTAGAGGATATGGGAGATTAGTGCACAAACAGATCATGTGATCCGCGCTTGACGGGTGACGTGAAGTATATGCAATCGCAGAGAGCACATAATGTGAGATATTCTGCAAAATGGGGTAATAAATATGACATTGATGGTATATTAGACAAAATATCGTTACTGAAACATTGGAATCTCTGAAAATGTGATGCAGATGTTCTAGGGTAACCACCTGTCCCACTCTGTGAGGGACAGCCCCTCTTGGCCAGTTGTGTCCTGCAAACAAACCGAACAATGGCAAATGTCCTGATATCTCAGGACAAAGATTTCTCAGATATCTTTTAAATGGTAGCATAAAACAGTAATTTTGTATCTTGAACAACAAAATATCATAATAAACAGAATAAGCAACTGAAATGCTACAAGAATTGGTTGCTCTCCTGGCAAAAGTGAATTGCTGTCCTATGTACTGGCCGTGGGTATGTTTTGCCCTGGCAAATTACATGCTCCTAACACTAATGTCCCACATTGTGCATTTGAAAAGGTGGCAGCCCTAAGATGTGCAGGCGACAAAACAGCGACAATTGGGTATTCGCTAAGCACATAGGTGGATTGAGGTAGTGAACCGAAGGGAACAGAACACTAGAAATGCGAAAGCATCATACGTACACAAAGAAGATCATAATACAGTAGTAGCGACAGCCCCCCCACCCCCCTACCACCTCCGATACCACATCCAGGATATGAAGCGGGAGGGCAGGCTAGTCCCCACACGTTATCCTGTGGCAACAGAGGTATCACAATGACCAAATGTAAGAGAAGCTATTGAAACCACATCCCGAACTCGTAACATACCTAGGGACACTCAAGTAAGAAGACAGTCACTAGAACAGAGTGAGGATATCTGTCAATTAATTGAAGTACCGAACCCTCATGCAGGACAGGAAGGCCAGGACCCAACTCCCTTAGTGTATAGACCGTGGACACCAGAAGATATCTGTAAAGTCACAGAGGGAATTTCATCTACAAAGTAATCGCTATTCACCATGCAATACCCCTGTATCTTCTGATCGGAAACAAAGGGGGAATGGCGGATGGTACAGGATTTACAAGCTGTAAATCATGTAATAATACCTAGGGTACCGATGGTGCCAGACCCACACACTATATTGAATGCTATGAACACGCCACAGAAGTATCTTACCGTGGTACATATAAGCTATGCTTCCTTTGCAATACCTATACATCCAGATAGTCCGTATTGCTTTGCATTTACATTCAGGGTAACAGATACAGCCATACCCGGCTATCGCAGGGATACTGTGAAAGTACAACGATATTCCCACAGGAGATGGCTAGCTACATTCCGGTGTTTACTCCACCCGGGGCCAGTCAAGTTCTACTTTATGTGGATGATATTCTGCTTGCGGCCCCTACCCAGCAGCAATGTATGGAAGATACAATAGCATTATTGAGATATTCAGCAGAACAGGGACATAAATTAAGCAAGCATAAATTGCAACTACAGAGAATACAGGTCAAGTACCTGGGATATGTGGTATCCAAGGAGGGTAGAACATTACATGACGATAGGAAGGTAGCAATTTCACAAGCACCCAAGCCAACTACCAAGAAGGGAATGATGTCCTTTCTGGGCCGACTAACATTTGTCAAAGCTGGTTACCAAACAATGCTTTGGAATCTGCTCTATTGTCTGCCTTAATCTTTAATACACCTATGGCAGCACAACATATACTACACTGATTTCAGTAGCAGAAACAGCTCTCTGCAGACTAAAACGATTGATAGCTTCAACATCTGTATTAGGTCTCCGAATAATCATTACACTTGTTGTCAGACTGTAGCTTGTAAGCGGAGATATATGACGTCAGTCTTGATGCAACAGCATGGAAGTAAGCAACGCCCCATAGCTTACTACTCATCGCAGTTGGACACTGTGGCATGGTCAGTGCCACATTGTGTACAGGCAGTTGTTGTAGCACCCATGGCAGTACAGGCTCCGACCTTAATGTTATTATTCCACCCTCTCACTGTGAGAATGTCTCATGCAGTTGCGATCATTCTGCTGCAAGAGAAGATAGCATTCCTGACCCGTGCTAGACATTTGTCTTGTTTGACCATACCACTGAGTCAACCTCATATGGTGATTGAACGTTGTACAACATTAAACCTATCAACGTCACGTCCGACACCTGTGTATGGCACACCACACAGTTGCCTATATGAAATGGATGAAATAACTCCACACAGACATGATATCACTGATATACCCTTAGATGATGCAGAGGTGACAGTTTATGTGTACGGATCATGTAGACAGAGTCCTACAGGAACGAATCAAGTAGGTTATGCAGTAGTTATTGATAATGAGATTGTAGACGCCCAACCCCTGCAGCATAACGTGTCTGCTCAAGCAGCAGAATAGATAGCTTTAACACGTGCTTGTACTCTAGCGAAAAACTGATGTGTGGACATTTATACCGATAGTCAGTATGTTGTCTGTACAGTGCATGTTTATGAGCAGCAGTGGAAGAATAGGGAATGATAACATCCACCGGTAAACCGATTAATCATGCGCAATTGATCTTGAATGCATTAGATTCCATTCAGTTACCCACTAAAGTAGCTAATTGTAAATGTGCAGGTCATACAAAGCAACAGGATAACAGTAGGAAAGGTAAGGCACGAGCTGATGCAGCTGCAAAACAAGCAGCCTCACAGTTGGAAAGTGTCTGTTTGAATGAGGAATGACAATCCTCAGACATTCTAGATGTAGAAATGTTACAAACAATGCAAACATCAACTACGAAAGCAGAAAAGCCGACGTGGGTATGACGAGGAGCAATCCTTGAAGACGGACTGCACATATCCACAGTGAGAAAGCCAATATTAACGCCTAATGTATTCAGATATGCGGCTTTGTGGAGCCATGGGTAGAGCCATGTCCAACAGGGGATGGTACAGTTGGTTAACAGAATACCCCTAACATACGGAATTAGGAACCACATACAAACATCATGAGCAGCGTGTCACATTTGCAGTAGACATCATGCACAGGGAGCATTTAAACCGAAGGGAGTGAGTTTACCTACACCACCATAACTGTTCCGCACTATTTGTATGGAGTTCATACATCTGAATAAATGTGAAGGGAAGAAATACTGTTTAGTGATTACATATATATAATCAAAATGGGTAGAAGCATTCCCAACCATGAATCCGGATGCAGCAGCAGTGGCAAAGGTGCCAGTAAAATAAAGTATCCCTAGATCTGGCATACTGTAAAGAAGCTACAGTGACAATAGAACACATTTAGTGAACCAGACAATCACGCAACCTGGGGGATTATTTTGTATTTCCATGAATGTAAATTGCATGTACAACCCACAGTCAGCATGACTGGTGGCGCGGTACAATGGGATCCCGAGAAATAAGTAGAGGAGGTTGGTGGGTGACACCCAGACGAGTTACATTTGCTGTCTACCTCTAGCATTGCTGAGCATGACAACAGTTCCAAATGTAAAGTGTTGCACCCCCTTCGAAGTAGTATGTGGAATGGCATATCATGTGCCAGAGTGGAAAGCTGTCATGCCTGCAGAGCCGGAGGTCGATGGCTCATTAGCAGGTGACATGAGAGGATTGTTAACCAATAACACTGTTTTGCAGTTAAAGTCTTTTAAAGAGCAAGCGAAGCCGGACGCATAGCTGACACCAGTATCCTGTGTGTATGTCACTGTTATCCAAAGAAGATAATTGCCAAGTGGAATGTGTGAAGGTCTGTACCAGGTACTGTTGGCAACGCCTACTGCAGTAAAGTTTGCAGAGAGGTCGTCCTGGGTTCACCTCACAGTTTTCAAACCGTAAAGGATATCAAGTCTGATTTACATCTTGTAGCTGATATACCATAGAGCCTGAATCACCCGGGCCAGACTGTATAACAATACAAAGCAACCCCAAAGACATTTGGTTTACTGTCTTACTGATCATACACCTATTAACCATGTTTGTGTTTACTTTACATTTGCTGGGACCTTACCTGCATATAACTACACGGATACAAATAGTGATACGTGATGAACTGGCCACAGAGTGGCTTCCAAACTTCAACACATACCTAGGCATGACGCTGTGCATGTACAGACTATGAACATTTTAAATTGCTGTGTTTGTACTGCCATACCTACATCATATGGAGGACTTCCGATGTATGTTGTCCCCTTGGGGATAGATTGAGACTTGTGAATATTTACACTTTGATACAGGTTCTGTGAGATCACAGGACAAAGTGGCACTGTACTTACCTGTTACACAAAAAGTAATTGTATGTTGTCATAAACATGATACAGTTCAAGTTGGTGGGAGTATTTGTAACATAACTGTGTCTTACAAATGTCATATAACAGCCAAAGATCACAGTACTACTTGTAGCACCATTCATTATCTGTATTGAAGCTTCATGAGAACAACGTGGAAGGATGTGCAGAAACATCCTGAATTGTATAAACAGTCCTCTGTTATAGACAGGAAAATGTTACATGCAGAGGTAACCCGCATCAGTAGTAAAGTAGAATATTGTTATTTTGTTTGTGGGAAAAAAGCATATCAATGGTTACCTGAGAATTGGTCCGCAGTTGTTATTTGGGTTATCTGGCTCCAGTCACATGACATACTGCACAATTGCCTCTGGGTACCTAAACTAACTATAACACATATAGCTCAAAGAACTGGGAACACAGTCGAGAAACCTACTAATCCAGTGGGTGAAATGGAAGCTGTTCTGAAAATCCAGTCTTCTGCAAGAGATAAAGGAATATCGATTCATATGGACTTGAGTGACAGCGTCATAACCTGGGCTGGAACACTCCCAGCTTGTGGAGTAGTGAAATCAATCAGGAACAGAGGAAGTTGTCAAACCTGTCGGAGGAATGATCAATGTGACTTTCTGCTCTTGAACTTGTGACTGATGAACTGGATGCAATGAGAACTGTTGTGTCACAAAATGTAATAGCGCACGACTGCACCCTGGCGGCGAGAATTGGTACGTGCGCGCTTATCAAAGAAGACCGCTGTGTCCAAGTACCACATAAAAAGACCAAAATCAACGCCCACCTAGAGGTAATACAGCAGGTGTCATCCATGGCGGAACCAGGCCCAAACCCACTGACGAACCATTTCCACAAACCATTTGGTGGATGGGGTTCAGTCATACTGAATATCTTGATTGCCATTTGTGTTGTTCTGCTCATATTGGGAGCATGTGTCTGTTGTGGGATACTTTGCATGTAAGTATTAGTCAGGGACTCTGTCGACGTATCTGTAACCGAGACTATGTATCAAGACCTGTAGTGGTATTTGTCAATACAAAATGAAATCCTTTCTGAAATGTACAACAAATTACTTGCCTAGTTAAACGCTCCAGAGAGGAAGAGGCTAGGGAATGAAATAATGTTGTATATGTTTCTGGATAGAATAGAAGCAATCAAAGGAGGGAGAATGTTAGCAAAATACATATTTAAACATATATATGACGTGCTACTTTAGAAGCAAATAGTGTATAATGCATATTATTCTATTTTACAATATGGCAGTAGAGCTTATCATGCATGTAATTGCCTGTAGTGTAGCTGCAGTGTGATTGAACCCTGACCCTGGCAGTAACCAGTGCAGCAGGTGTATGTCATTCAGCATTAGTCATCTGCTGGGTTAGAGAATAATAAATGTATGTACAGGTATATCTGTCATCCTTCCACTGAGGAGGATGGCCTTGTGAGCTCTATCTAACACAGAGTACAGCTGCTCACCAGAGAGACAAAGGAACCTAGTAGGAAATGAAGTGACGACGGATCTGAACAGTGTTGGAACCGTGACAGAGCAGAATTTATCAAGTACATTCTAATTGACTATGTGGCTCGCAAGGCTGTGCTATCCTCATGGGAAAACATTTAATAAGCATTACCTTAGCACTGTTGTAGGAATACAATATTGTGGACTATAGTGATGTAAATGCCCTGTGACTGACCACATCATTAATGTGTGCAAAAGATGATTGTAAACACAATACTCATACAGCTGTTACATGTATAGAGTAAAACAAAACTCTAAACTTGTACTGCATAGTTATTTGCCTCCTGCTGCACAGTAGTAAAACGTTGTTAATCTCAGCTTCCTGTGTTATTGACTGTCATTTTGAAAAGACGAATGAGTGTTACAGTTTGATTTAAACAACGAATTGACAGATGTGTATGTTCTAGCATGGGAATAGGTCAAGCCAACCATCACAATCACCATGTGTACCACATACAAACAGCCAGTAACACGCAGTAGTAGTGCATGAAGGCATACACGACTGTGGGAATAGTACAGGACATATGGCACATGCCAAGTGCAGATGCATGACACAAACCCCAGGATGGGTGTCCCTGCAAAGAGGAACATGTGCCAACCACACCTCCCACAGATGTACCGCAATAAAAACACATGCCAAACACACAGAAACACTACCGTCCAACACACGACTGCAACGGAGCCTGGTCAAACACCAACATGAAGCATGCACAAACAGGGACTTGTGTAATTGTTGCCTTAACACCCCCCCATAGGCCAAAGAAGAATAGAATGGACATATGCATGTAATGTTGTGAAGGATGTGTGGTAGTCCTCAGTATCACAGTGTTAGGGACACAGATACACTGTCATCAACTGTGACGTATGTGCACTGTAGACAGCATACCTGCAAGTAATACAGAGGACAATCATGTGCCACAGAAATATACACTTGAGAAAGAGGATAGGGATAGACAAGTGTAAATGTGACAAACTATGAATATAGGTTCATACGTCCATAGGTACAGGGTAGGCCATCGTCCCAGGTTCAGCCATAACCCTACACCATAGTTAGGATGACTTTGCCAACCTTCTGTGCTTGAGATAAAATACTTATGATATTGCTGTACCTCTGTCAAGCAGTGATAATGATGTAATCCCTGGCCTATACCTGCAATTCCCCATCCAATGGACAACATACCCGCGAACAAGGCTAGGAAGGATCTCTGTCTCACATGTACTGTGATGTAGATCCACAGCATTGTGAGTGTCTGGGTGATATATGTGTCACTCAAACACATCCCATTAATGACCGTGACAAGGTTCATGTCACCTGCCCTTGTGGTTCTGAGGGATGCAGATACAGTAGGTGAAGCATACACATGACATATGGGTTGACATGGCCTCGTATGTCAGGCACAGGTCAACACTAAACAACAGGTATGTGACTTAATGGGGCAGGGGTCCTACAAGTGGGGCAGCATTACACAAAACGATGTCATCCTGCATCTGTACGACAATTAACCTATGAGGCCTTCCCAGCTGCTGTAGGTGTATGGTCAGATACACTCTGAATGGGGCAATGTAGTAAATCATAGGTGTAACACGTAATGGGTACAAGGAGACAATGACCTACCCTGATGTAGATGTGAATCCCTGCACAAACAGGTGGGCAATGTAGAAGTCCCACGGAACCACGATAGCAACGTGTGTGTTGAACGAATGGTGACCGACAAACTCTGTCCCCTGATCCCTGGTAATCACCCCTGTGCTCAGTGGACAGCCACCTATATGCTGGACAGGGGTTACCTAGTACTTCTCGACAGGTATGATGTTGCATTACTTAGCATTTAGCTGTGGGACATGTCCCTGACAGCAGATATGCATATCTGGGAGGCCCCTTCAAAGGATATCTGTGTCAGATGTCCGTCCCACTATGGCACCTGTTTTGCAGTCATCTACAAACAATGTTGCCCATAACACCCCTGTGTGTGCCTGTACTGTGGAAATGTAGATGTATGAGAGGAGTGGACCCAGGGAAGGGCCCCATGGGACACCACTTGCGACAGGCAGTAGGTCTGACATGCTGCCAGCAACTATGACCGCGTGGGTTGTGTCACATAGACAGTTTACAACACATTCTGTGATGTACGTGTTCACATCCCAGCCAATGGGTTTATCAACGATACCTGAGGGGGGTAATGTGATGAAGGCCTTTGCCAGGTCGAGGTAGGCTGTATGGACTGCAAGACCCCCATCAATGGCCTCCGTGACTGTCCCGAAAATGTCAACCATGCTTTAAAGGCATGAACCGCCCCTGAACAAGACAAACCGTGTTGGATGCAAAGTATACATGTCCCCTATGCTCATGTACGAGCCGCAGTATGATCCCTCCCCATGTCTTTGCAGATAGGTCTCCTCATGGTAATGGGACAGTAATAACCAGGGTCAGTGGAGGCATTGGCCCTGTGACGTGGGACTACAGTTGCCATGCGACACAACCTGGGTACGCTACCTGAGGTGAGGCTACAAAGAAATAGCTGTCCTAACTGTGGGTCTAATTCCTCAATGAGATAGTGGAGTACACAGTCGGGTCACCAGCTGGTCTCATGGATGCTATGTCCACTACCCTGGAGAGAGCATGTCCCACCCGTGTGTCACAGAACATTTGGTGACCACAAACCGCTGGTACAGACATCTCCTCATGTGTGGGGGAGGGTGTGGAGATGTCCTCACCGAACTTGTCAGCCCGTATTTTGGCAATGTGTGTATGTTGAGTAAACTCCACCTCTTTGTGAACCCAGTCAGAGCATATGTGGGAGTGACCTCCCAGGTGTCGAGCATAGCAACTGAAGGTGGTATGATTGTCAGCCAGGTCCATGTAGGTATATCTGTGGAATGTGCCCTGGACCATGGCATGACAGTGTGTAACTCTACACATATGATGACCAAGGGTGTCATACCTCACAAGGTGTCTGCTCCACCTTGTAGTAGCCACCTCCTCTTGTTGTACAGCCTGTGTATGGCTGGGGTACACCACACTGGATGCTTGGCATTGGTACAATGAACCACAGTTGGGTAAGGGAATGCCTGGTTCATGCAGTCCTGTAGGTACTGGTAGATGGCATATGTGATTGATGCAGTGGCTGCAGTACTGTCGACCACTGGCTCAGGGTCCTTAAAGGAGACCACAGTAGTGTGCAGAATTGTGAAGTCTGCCTCTGAGCAAGCAATGTGTATGGTAACTGGCAACACTCACAGCAACGGATGCCAATAGCAGAAGCCATTGTCCAAATAACATAGATTAACTTCAGCATGACAATATGTATTATCATACATGTATTGACACGTGTCTGCTAATTACAATTGCAAATGGCCGGTAAGACTGGTCTAAAGTTCCCGTGATGTACCCAGTCTGGAGGTGTTGTTCCGACAATAAAGTGGCGATACCTCCCAACCGTGACCTCTGGGTATTAATTAAAGTGGTTGTTAACCTGCAACATTGGATGTACACCATTGGGTTCTGGTGTCGGAAAACATGGTTCCTGTAGCACTACACAGTATGGGTAGTCAAGCAGACATCCGCGATTGTTGAACACACAGCATCAGTGAAACCCACTGGCCACAAGGACACAGTCCGACAAGCTCTACACTTTACATATGCACAGTGGTGTCCATTGTAGGACCCAAAAATTTCTTAAAGGACAGCGTGCCCGCTTCTTTCATCACCTACGTGAACTCATTGTCGTCACCACGTCACAGGTACACATATGCACCGCAAGCGTGTTTAATGTTGATGATAGCTGTCCATGAAATGCAGCACATATGCACAGAAATACCCAGGGTACCGTGTCCATAGAACTGCGTCCACATCACAGTCCCGCACACATGAAGGATGTGTAATGGGTACTGTCGACTGTTGCAGTCAAGGGATTCTGGGTATGTAGACTCTGGGCTCGGTGTTGTTTCACAGGCAATCCTTTGTCCCGCCCCGTGGGAGGGATGTGTGCGTAGCACCTGCCTTACTCTCCGCTAATAATGCAAACCATCCACCGGAGAATGCTAAATGCAGGTGTGAAATGTGTACAGCCCTATACTAGTGTCCAGTAGGCAATTCTCATGGATGGACAACTGTACGGCCAAGATGGCACCCACAACTGCAAACCCGGGGAAATTACACAGCCGCAGTAAGGCATAACACAGGAAATACACATAGGGACTACAGTTGACATTCCACATACAAAGTTTGACCGCCGTGCCAACACCGGCGTACACAGCACTCAATCTGCCAGCAACAGAATGAGGAGCACCCGCTACCATACAGCGGAACAGATGTGCGACCTGTGGAACACATACTAATGGCACACCCACAACGTCAAGTAGGATATGTAAACTATGGCATTCCCACCTATGAAGACAACATGGTTAAATGAATACATAGGTGATCAACATGTTCCGGTGGTGTTATGTTGAAAATACAGTGACGGATATGTCCTATTGGGATGTCTGAGGTTTATATGAAGCAGTTGCTAACCAGCATCTTTGGATGTATGACATTTGTTCACAGTACTAAATCACCTGGTTACGTAGCACCATGTAGAATGGGTAGTCCAACAGACATCCGCGATTGGGGAACATACAGCAGCAGTGAAAAGCACTGGCCAGTTGGACACAGTCAAGCAACATCTAACTTGACATATGCACATTGGTGTCCATTGAAGGACCCAAAAATACATTGTCACAGAACCCACTCCAGGCGTGTCCGAACAACACACGATGATATAGCCGTGACTACGGCACAGTTAGACATATGCACCACCAGCGTGTTAAGGTTGCTGACAAGAGTCCATGAAATGCAGGACATATGAACATAAATACCCAGATCGACGTGTCCATACATGTGAGTCCACATCCCAATCCCGCACGCATGAAGGATGTGTAATGGGTACTGTCGAGGGTTGCAGCCATGGGATTTTGGGTATGCATAAATGGGGCTCTGTGTTGTGTGGCAGATAATCCATTGTCCCGCCCCGTGGGAGGGATGTGTGCGTAGTACCTGCCTTACTCCCTACGAATAATGCAAAGCATCCACCGGAGAATGCTAAATGCAGGCGTGAAAAGTGTACAGCCCTATACCAGTGTCCAGTAGGCAATTCACATGGATGGACAATCTAATGTACAAGAATGCGCCCGTAACTGCAAACCCGGTGGAATTACACAGCCGCAGTAAGGCATTACACAGGTAATACACATAGGGACTACACTTGAAATTCCCCATACAAATAACACAGAGACCCAGATGAGAAGGTCCAAAGCAAAACTGAGGTACTGTAGAAACGGCTGGTGACCACTCAGAGCCCACCAGGAATTAAATGCAGTCACCATAGTTTATTGCAGCGCTTTTCGTCTGCTTCATAAGCAGACTTCTTCAGAATACATACAATGCAGTTAAATGTACTACATTTAAAACCCTTAATTGGGCAGTAAATAAGATGTGCTAAGTATTCATTAAATGCCTTAAAGGCAAACAAGCTAAAAAGTCTACTCGGGTCACAGATTGCACACAGTGAGTAAATCAGACATTGCTTCAACATGTACATTCTTCCGCGAAAATAATACTATATGTATTAATATGACAGAAGACCCAACATAATGTTTTCCAAGTGTCTGAGTGTATACTGCTACATATATATGTTCTAGGGATTGTGCCAATACATTAATAGAAGTAGAGACACCTAGTAATCTAAATGAACCCTAATATATAGAGATAAACACTATGAGTATGACTAATGTAAAATATATCAATGGAATGTAAAGATTACAAACGTGGTAAAGTAAATATTCATTTACAAGGTTAGTTGAATAAAGCAATTCAGACATCCTTGTCAAAATACTAAAACAAGGCCAGCCAGGTGCTCTGTCTCACATGTACTGGGATGTTGTTCCACAGCATAGTGAGTGTCTGGGTGATGAATGTGTCCCACCAGCACATTCTATTAATGACAGTGCCAAGGTGTACGCCACCTGCCCTTGTGATTCTGAGGGATCTAGATTCTTTAGGTGAAGCATAGTCATCAAATCCGGGTTCGAACTGGCCTTGGATGCCAGGCACAGGTCACCTCTGGGCAAGTGGTATGCGACGGAATAGGGATGGAACCCTTTCAGTTGGTCAGCATAACACATATTCCTGAGACCCTGCATCCGCTTGTGGATGAACTGTCGGGCCTTTCCAGCTGCTGCAGGTGTTGGGTCACAGACATTCTGAACGGGCATTGTACTCAATCATAGGTGTAACACGAATGAGTACAAGGAGACAATGACCTACCCTGATCTACATGTGAATCCCTGCACAAACAGGTGGGCAATGTAGAAGTCCCAACGAACCACGATAGCAACGTGTGTGTTGAACGAATGGTGACCGACAACCCCTGTCCCCTGATCCCTGGTAATCACCCCTGCGCCAGTGGACTGCCACCCATATGCTGGACAGGGGTGTCCTAGTACTCCTCGACAGGTATGATGTTGCATTACCTTGCATTTAGCTGTAGGCCATGTCCCTGACAGCAGATATGCATATCTGGGAGGCCCCTTTGAAGGATATCCGTGTCAGATGTCCGTCCCACTATGGCACCCGCTTCGCAGTCATCTACAAACAATGTCGCCCATAACACCCCTGTGTGTGCCTGTACTGTGGAAATGTAGATGTATAAGAGGCGTGGTCCCAGGTAAGGGCCCTGTGGGACACCGCCTGCGACAGGCAGCTGGTCCGACATGCTGTCAGCAACTATGCCCGCGTGGGCCGTGGTCACATAGATAGTTTACAACCCATCCTGCGATGTACGTGTTCACATCCAAGACGATGGGTTTATCAATGATACCTGAGGGGGGTGATGTGTTGAAGGCCTTTGCTAGGTCGAGGTAGGCTGTATGGACTGCAAGACCCCCATCAATGGCCTTGGTGACTGTCGCAAAAACGCCAACCATGCTTTAAACGCATGAACCGCCCCTGACCAAGCCAAACCGTGTTGGATGCAAAGTATGCAGGTCCCCTATGCCTTCATCTACGAGCCGCAGTATGATCCCTTCCCATGTCTTTGCAGATAGGTCTCCTCATGGTAATGGGACAGTAATAACCAGGGTCAGTGGAGGCATTGGCCCTGTGACGTGGAACCACAGTCGCCGTGCGACACAACCCGGGTACATTACCCGAGGTGAGGCTACAAAGAAACAGCTGTCCTAACTGTGGGTCTAATCCCTCAATGAGATCGTGGAGTACACAGTCGGGTCACCAGCTGGTCCCATGGATGCTATGTTCACTACCCTGGAGAGAGCATGTCCCACCCGCGCCACAGAACATTTGGGGACCACAAACCGCCAGTACAGACATCTCGTCATGTGGGGGGAGGGTGAGTAGATGTCCTCACCGAACCTGTCAGCCCGTATTTTGGCAATGTGTGTATGTTGAGTAAACTCCACATCATCGTGAACCCAGTCAGAGCATATGTGGGAGTGACCTGGCAGGTGTCCAGCATAGCAAATGAAGGCTGTATGATTGTCAGCCAGGTTCATGTAGATATATCTGTGGAACGTGCCCTTGACCATGTCATGACAGCCTGTAGCTCTACACATATAATGACCAAGGGTGTCATACCTCACAAGGTGTCTGCTCCGCCTTGTAGTAGCCACCTCCTCTCGCTGTACAGCTTGTGTATGGCTGGGGTACACCACACTGGATGCTTGGCATTGGTACAATGAACCACAGTTGGGTAAGGGAATGCCTGATCCATGCAGTCCTGTAGGTACCGGTAGACGGCATATGTAAGTGATGCAGTGGCTGCAGTACTGTTGACCACTGGCTCAGGGTCCTTAAAGGAGACCACAGTAGTGTTCAGAATTGTGAATTCTGCCTTTGAGAAAGCCATGTGTATGGTAACCGCAACACCCACAGCAATGGATGTCAATAGCAGAAGCCATTGTCCAAATAACATAGATTAACTTCGCATGACAATATGTATTATCATACATGTATTGACACGTGTCTGCTAATCACACTTGCAAATGGCCGGTAAGACCGGGCTAAAGTGCCCGTGATTTACCTAGTCTGGAGGTGTCGTTCCGACAATAAAGTGGCGATACTTCCCAACCGACCTCTGGGGATTAATTAAAGCGGTTGTTAACCTGCAACATTGGATGTACAACATTTGGTTCCGGTCTCAGAAAACATGGTTTCCGTAGCACTACACACTATGGGTAGTCAAGCAGACATCCGCGATTGGTGAACACACAGCAGCAGTCAAACCCACTGGCCACAAGGACACAGTCCGACAAGCTCTACACTTTACATATGCACAGTGGTGTCCATTGTAGGACCCAAAAATTTCATTCATTGAATGCCTGCTAGCCTCCGGCATCACCTACGTGAACTCATTGTCGCCCCCACGCCACAGCTACACATATGCACCGCAAGCGTGTTCAATGTTGATGATAGCTGTCCATGAAATGCAGCACATATGCACAGAAATACCCAGGGTACCGAGTCCATAGCAGTGCGTCCACATCATAGTCCCGCACACATGAAGGATGTGTGATGGGTAGTGTCGACTGTTGCACTCAAGGGATCCTGGGTATGTAGAAATAGGGCCCAGTGTCGTTTGGCAGGTAATCCTTTGTCCCGCCCTGTGGTAGGGATGTGGGCGTAGCACCTGCCTTACTCCCCACTAATAATGCAAAGCATCCACCGGAGAATGGTAAATGCAGGTGTGAAATGTGTACAGCCCTATACCAGTGTCCAGTAGGCAATTCTCATGGATGGACAAGCGATGACCAAGATGGCACCCATAACTGCAAACCCGTGGAATTACACTGCCGCAGTAAGGCATTACACAGGTAATACACATAGGGACTACACTTGACATTCCCCATACAAAAACACAGACAACCAGCTGAGAAAGTCCAAAGCAAAATGAGGTACTGTAGACACAGTCAGTGACCACCAGAGCCCACCAGGAATTAAATGCAGTCACCATAGTTTATTGAAGCGCTTTTTGTCTGCTTCATAAGCAGACTTATTCAGAATACATACAATGCAGTCCAACCTACTACATTTAAAACCCTTAATTGGTCAGTAAATTAGATGTGCTAAGTATTAATTAAATGCCTTAAAGGCAAACAAGCAAAAACACTTTACTTGGGTTACAGATTCCACACAGTGAGTAAATCAGACATTGCATCAAAAGGTACATTCTTCATAGAAAAATAAAAATATATGTATATATATGAAAGAAGAACCAACATAATGTTTTCCAAATGTCTGAGTGTTTAAGCTACATATATATGTTCTAGGATTGTGCCAATATATTAAAAGAACTACAGACACCTAGTAATATAAATGAACCATAATATATAGAGATAAACCTTATGATTATGACTAATGTAAAATATATCAATGAAATGTAAAGATTCACAATGTGGTAAAGTAAATATTCATTTAGAAGGTGAGTTAAATAAATCAATTCAGACATCCTTGTCAAAATACTAACACAAGGCCAGCGAGGTGCTCGGCCTCACATGTACTGGGATGTTGTTCCACAGCATAGTGAGTGTCTGGGTGATGACTCTGTCCCACCAGCACGTTCTATTAATGACAGTGTCAAGGTGTATGTCACCTGCCCTTGTGGTTCTGAGGGATCTAGATTCTTTAGGTGAAGCATAGTCATCAAATCTGGGTTCGACATGGCCTTGTATGCCAGGCACAGGTCACCTCTGGGCAAGTGGTATGCGACTGAATAGAGCTGGAATCCTTTCAGTCGGTCAGCATAACACATATTCCTGAGACCCTGCATCTGTTTGTCGATGAACTGTTGGGGCCTTTCCAGCTGCTGCAGGTGTCGGGTCAGATACATTCTGAACGGGGCATTGTACCCAATCATAGGTCTAATGAGTGATGAGTACAAGGGGACAATGACCTCCCCTGATCTAGATGTGAATCCCTTCATGATGAGCTGGGCAATGTTGAAGGTCTACCTAACTACGTTAGCAACGTGTGTGTCGAACGAATGGTTACCAACAACCCGGGTCCCCAGATCCCTGGTAACTCCCTCTGTGCTCAGTGGATTGCCACCTATATGGTAGCTAAGGGTAACCTTGTTCTTCCCGAAGGGTATGACTATGCATTTCCCGGCATTTAGCTGTAGGCCATGTCTCTGGCACCAGTTATCCACATCTGTGAGGCCCTTCTGAAGGATGTCTGTGGCAGATGTGTGTCCGACTATGGCACCCAGTTTGCAGTCATCTGCAAACATTGTCAGCCATAACCCCCCTGTGTTTGCTTGTACTTTGGAAATGTAGATGCTGAAAAATAGTGGACCCAGGACTGAGCCCGTGGGACACCACCTGTGACCGCTGTGAGTATGACATGGCGCCAGCAACTATGACCGTGTGGGTTCTGTGACTTAGCCAGTTTGCAACCCATCTGGCGATGTATGTATTCACATTCAAGCTGACGGGTTTATCAATGATACCTGAGGGGGGTATTGTGTCGAAGGCCTTTGCCAGGTTGAGGTAGGCTGTATGGACTGCTTTACCCTCATCAATGGCCTTGGTGACTGATCCTAAAAAGTCAAACACGTTTAAAAGGCATGATCTGCCTTTGACCAAGCCAAACTGGGTTGGATCCAAAGTATGCAGGTCCCCTATGTCTTTATCTATGAGTTCCATTATGATCCTTCTCCATGGCTTTGCAGATAAGGCTTGTCAAGCTAATGGGATGGTAATTACCAGGGTCAGTGGAGGCACCATCCTTGTGAAGTGTGACTACAGTCGCCTTGTGCCACTACTTGGGTACGTATCCTGAGGTGAGGCTAGAATTAAACAGCTGTCCTAACTGTGGGTTTAATTACCCATTGAGTTCATGGAGTACACAGCTGGGACACCATCTGGTCCCATGGATGCTGTGTTTACTGCCTTGGAGAGAGCATTTCCCACCTGTGCGTTACAGATGTTCCAGGATCTACAATCCTCTGGTATAGATATCTCTCCATGTGGGGGGGGGAGAAGTTAGCACCGAACCTGTCAGCCAGTATGTTGGCAATGTGTGTAGGTTCAGTCATCTTCACATCATTCTGAACCCAGTCTGAGCATATCTGGGAGTGCCCTCCCAGGTGTCCAACATAGCTAAAGAAGGCCTTATGATTGTCTGTTGAGTCCTTGTTAATTTCTCTGTTGAATTTCCCCTGGATGATTTCATGACAGCTTGTAGTTCTTCACATATAATGAGCAAGGGTGTCTTACCTTACAAGTATTCCGCTCTTGTAGTAGCTACCTCCTGTCGTTGTAGAGCTTGTTCATGGCTGGGGTCCACCAGACTGGATGCTTGGCTTTGGTACAAAGAGTCTCAGTTTTGCATGGGATTGCCTGATCCATGCAGTCCTGTAGGTGCTGGTGGAAGGCATATGTACGTGATTCAGCGGTTTGAGTAATGTTTACCACTGGCTCAGGGGCCTTAAAGGAGACCACAGTAGTGTTCAGAAGTGTGAATTCGGCTTTTGAGAAAGGCATATGTATGGTAACCGGCACCACTGTACACATGGAACATCATAGCAATAAACCACGGCCGGATGTGGGTAATGCTGGACATACCCACGGCAGACGTGGCACGTTCCCGAGTCCGATGCCCGAGGGACCACACACATAGCCGGCCTTAGGCATAGGCCAACTAGGCAGCCCGCTAGGGTGTTGCTCTACCGGGGCACCTTTCCAGCCTTTATTTGGTGTAGGTAGACCAGGAGGGGGGTGGCGGGTGATGTGGCGGTGGCACCAGGGAGTCCTTCTGCCTAGGGCACCACTTAACCTAAGGCCACTCTTGCCGTGGGTAAATACAGCAGTACCCACACCCAGACGCGGGTCATTGCTAGTATGCCATATCATCTATGGAAAGAAACCATATATTCCCAGACATAATGGCACAGCATAATGCCTGTCCGCCGCCCAAACGCAGACATACGGCACCCACGGTGCGGACGCATACGCGAGATGTCCGCTACTAATGTCGACACTGTCTCGCTCTGTGAAACAAAGTCAACATAGCGATTCAATACTAAACAGCGACGGAGAGCCCGATGTCCCCGCTGTTGAGTTGTTCAACCTGTTCCGCCATGTTAAATGTGTGTAGCAGAGCGGAACCGCCCAAACTAAGCAACGGACATGTCTGTGGCTCAGTGAAAGCCGCCACGCAATGTTAAACACATGTAATATAGCGACACAGGTTATACATACCGAGGGTTAGTAATGGGAATAGGTCCGCTTGACCAGACCGTGTGCAATTAGTATAACAAGATCTACAACGGGTACACCGCCAATCAGCGCACACGGTTATGAATAATGGGGGACATGGTATCATAGACACGGACAAACCGCGCCCATGTGACTCATCTAACATTCAGACACGGTCAGGGCAGTTCCGCACACTGGGCGGACAAGACCAAACCCAAAGCACCACAGGAACACCCTGACAATCAAGGCCTGTATGCGTAGGGGATATAAGCACCTGTGATCTGAACATCCCTGCGGTCACGACATATGCATCCTGGGCCATGAGCGAGAGGGAATAAGGAATGTTTAACATGTAGTACCGCACCTTTCCCAGCAGGAGAATGGATGCCTGTGACGGCGTGAGTGCGGGGGTGGGGGGGGGGGGATATGTAAATGTAGCTAAGTACCATGGGTATGCATATTAATGAGACCGAACAGCTAACGTGTAGTGGTCACAGTAACCGCAAACGTGAATGCAGTCCCGCTTGAATTACGACTATAGAACATATACATGTGAACGGTACGTAATGCGCCCATGCTGCAAAGACTGTTACATGTATAAAGGTGTAAGTGCGTTCTGCACACGTCCGTCAACCGGATCAGAGATATGTTACCGGAATAGTCACAACTAACACACACCACGTAACCACACAGACCCAGTAAACATATGTAAACAGAATACGGATATGCATGTGCGCCTGCGCGAACCCACAATTAGGAAATGCGAAAGTGTGCGTGTGTCATCCACTCAAGCAGGGAAGGTTAAGGATGTGTCCTCCACGCCAACCAGACATGTCTCAACAATGTTAGCCTCTGAAAGTATGGAATCGGGCAATGCCATGTAAAGTACCGTTAGAAATAGTGAGAAACACACGCTATGTGATGAGACAAACATAGACTGTGGATAGAATAACGTATGTGTTAGTAGTATGGATTGATGACGGTTATGCATCAGTAACCCGACCCACTTGTCAGAAGGTGCCCCGTACGAATTGCGCTCAGTTGGCTCACACTTGTTGACCGGGCTAGGCTAGCTGGATATATGTCCAGTGTCAGCAGAGGCCCGTGGAGAAATTCTCCACACACAATAATAGCACAACATACCAAAGTACTCATATATGTAACCAAAGAAGAACAACAATAGAAAGTGTCCTGAAAGGACTGGTTACACACAGATCCCAGACGACAGACAGATATATGGCCAGTGGAAGCATCGCCACAATTATGGGATCAGGTCCCTAAAGTAGCAAGAAGGTCACACATGACACGCCAGCGAATTGCCAGATAGACACTGGTCAATGTAACACACAGCAAGAGTAAGGGCCAACCGGCGGTACACCATGCCAGAACCTGTACAGTGGAAAGGTATGGCATGGTAATTGATGTGTGTACACAGGTAATCCACAGACAGTAACAAAGAAAGGTATGAAACGAGGGGTTCACATGTACACATCTACACACAGCAGTCCGACGGCCCGTATATATGACGATGGACATAGATTTGTCACTTGAAAACAAGATGTAAACAACTACAGTTTATTCCATTTCATATTGATATAGTTATAATACAGTCATATTCATATGTAACATTGTGACACATTTACATTCATAATTATAAAATATATGCTTAGATTGTACATATTGATTCCATGCTTTGGAATCGTAATGCTACAATTATACACATTGATATACAATATCATGATCAACACACTACATTCTAAGGTTTACTCACAACAATTATCAAGTATGTTTCAATATACTGATTGTATTGACCAATATTGTATTTATATTAACACATTGTTGTCGTATTATTGTTTCCATTAAGTAATGTATGCAGCACTGATTTGTATATGTCACGTTATCATCAAGACTTGGAGCACTGTCCACTTAACTATGAGCAGGTTTATTGATTAATTGACTTTAAACTGACTCTGAAGGAAGTGTATAAGGGACGACTATGTAATGTATTTCAGATCCGACGATGCCCCATGTTAGTGGGTGAAAGAGCTCAGTATCTTTTGACTGTGGAGTGTATCGTTTTTGTCATTGTCTGTTTTGGCCGATATATGTTCAATAATGTCTTTCATGAAGATGAGCAGGACTCAAGGTTTGCTGTATTTCCGCTTACTGGCACGTGGATATAGATAGGCCAAGTAATACATAATATGGGTAGTCAAACAGACATCCGCGATTGGGGAACATACAGCGGCAGTCAAAACCACTGGCCAGATGGTGACAGTCCAACACGTTCTACACTTTACATATGCACATCGGTGTCCATTGTAGGACTCCAAAAATTGTTCCGTTCACAATATCGACCAGCTGCGATCGACCCAGACAGAGTGACAGCCGTGACTACGGCACAGCTAGACATATGCACCACCAGCGTGTTTAAGGTTGATGATAACTGTCCATGAAATGCAGGACATATGAACAGAAATCCCCAGATTGTCGTGTCCATAGAAGTGCGTCCACATCCCAGTCCCGCACACATGACGGGTGTGTAATGGGTACCGTGGAGGGTTGCAGCCATGGGATCCTGGGTATGCAAAGATGGGGCTCGGTGTTGTTTGGCAGATAATCCGTTGTCCCGCCCCGTGGGAGGGCTGTGGGTATAGCACGTGCCTTACTCCCCACTAATGATGCAAAGCATCCACTGGATAATGCTAAAAGCAGGTGTGAAATGTGTACAGCCCTATATCAGTGTCCAGTAGGCAATTCCCATGGATGGACAAGTGTACGACCAAGATGGCACCTATAACTGGAAACCTGGTGGAATTACACAGCTGCGGTAAGGCATAACACAGGAAATACAGATAGGGACTACAGTAGACACTCCCCATACAAAGTCAGACCGCCGTGCGAATACCGGCGTACACAGCACTCGATCTGCCAGCAACAACATGAGGATCACTCGCTTCCATACTGCGGAACAAATGGGCGACCTGTGGAACACATACTAATGGCACACTAACAACCTCAACTAGGAAGGTCATACGATGTTTCAACACTAGCATTCCCGCATATAACAAACATCCTTCAATGAATAAATAGGGTATACATGTTCTGGCTGTTTTATATTGACAATACAGTGGCGTATATGTCCTACTGGGCCTTCTGAGGATTACTTAAAGCAGTTGCCAACCTGCAGCATTACATCAATACCATTTGGGTTAATCGTAGTAGAACATGGGTTTCGTAGCACAACATAATATGTGTATTCAAACACACATCCGCGATTGGGGAACATACAGCAGCGGTCACAACCACTGGCCAGATGGACACAGTCCAACATGTTCTACATTTTACATATGCACATTTGTGTCCATTGTAGGACCCAAATATTTATCCTTTGCAACGCCAACCGGATGCGAGCGGAAGACCAAGATGAACTACAGCCGTGACTACGGCACAGCTACATATATGCACCGCCAGCGTGTTCAAGGTTGATGACAACTGTCCATGAAATGCAGGACATATGCACAGAAATCCACAGATTGTCGAGTCCACAGATGTGCGTCCACATCCCATTCCAGCACACATGGAGGATTTGCAATGGGTACTGTCGAGGGTTGCAGCCATGGGATCGTGGGTATGCAGAAATGGGTGTTGGAGATGATTGGCAGATGATCCATTGTCCCGCCCCGTGGGAGGGATGTGGGTACAGAACATGCCTTACCCCCCACCAATAATGACAATCATCCACCGGAGAATGCTACATGCAGCTGTGAAATGGGTACAGCCCTACACCAGTGTCCAGTAGGCATTTCCCAAGGATGGACAAATGTACGGACAAGATGGCACCCATAATAGCAAACCTGGTGGAATCACACAGCTGTAGTAAGGCATAACACAGGAAATACAGATGGAAACAACAGTAGACACACCCCATAGAAATCTATCCTGCCATGCGAATCCCGGCGTACACAGCAACCAAGCTGCTAGCAAGTATATGGGGATCACCCGCCCACCCGCTGAACATACGGGCGACCTGTGGAACACATATTAATGGCACACCAACAACGTCAACTAGGAAGGTCATAGTATGGTTAAACTATGGCGCTCCCACCCATAAATAACATCCTTTCATGAATAAATAGGTTCTACATGTACCGACTGTGTTATAATGACAATACAGTGGCGGATAGTTCACAATGGGACCTCTGAGGATTACTTAAAGCAGTTGCCAACCTGCAGTACTACAGTAACACCATATGGGTTAATTGTGGAAGGACACGGGTTCCGTAGCACTACATAATATGGGTAGGCAAACAGACATCCGCGACTGGGGAACATACAGCGAGGTCAAACCCACTGGCCGAATGGACACAGTCCAACATGTTCTACACTTTACATATGCACATCGGTGTCCATTGTAGGACCCAAAAATTTCTCCTTACGTGTTGGCAACAGGCCGCGATCGTGTGACCCAGAAGAGGTGACAGCCGTGACTACGGCACAGGTAGATATATGCACCACAAGCGTGTTCAAGGGTGATGACAAGTGTCCATGAAATG